>NC_079385.1:20535302-20712802 GCF_021018895.1 Seriola aureovittata
TGAGTGTGTGTGTGTGTGTGTCTGTGTGTGTGTCTGTGTGTGTGCGTGTGTGAGTGTGTGTGTGTGTGTGTGAGTGTGTGTGTGTGTGTGTCTGTGTGTGTGTCTGTGTGTGTGTGTGTGTCTGTGTGTGTGTGTGAGTGTGTGAGTGTGTGTGTGTGTGTGTGCGTGTGTGTGTGTGAGTTATGTCTATATTTGACAGAAGGCCAGGGGAACATTATGAGCTCAGAGCTATAAAGTGAAAGTGGCGCAGAGCGAACAGGAGAGAGAACTACAGTAACTGTTTTAACTCCGACTGTAAATTTCAATTTAATGTTTCATTTTATAAAAAGGAAAAAACAAACAAACAAATAAAAAGATCACTGAGCTTCCAAACACTTAGAGAAACAATCTGCTGCCTTCAAGAAACTATTGAAAAGCCACTGAGTTTAATAGTTTGATGTGTTTTTAATTCTTCTTATATAATATCTAGAGTCTGTTTACAGTTTATTAGGAACACCAGCTGAAACTGATGCAGTCTGATACAACAGCCAATAAATCCTCCTACAGACGAGTGTTTCTATTATTTTGTCCGGCCTGTTTCTCTCAGTGAGGGTTGGCTAAATAACAGAAACACCTCTCTGTGCAACACGACACGGTTCAACAGCAGCACAGACTCCATCCTCCAGACCGATCACAGCTGAATCATCCGCTCAACATTCAGGAGGAGGATTTACTGCATGGGCCGCTGCTTTACACTGATCACTTTAAGCTAGGCGTTCCTAATAAACTGCCACCTGAGTGAAGAGCTTAATAGTTATAATAATCACAGAGTTGTGTTGGTATATCATGTTCATACAGGCTTTTCTTTTTTTTTTTACAATTAAATTCATGGCAAAACAATGACAAAAACATTGTTTTAAGAGATTCAAGTGTAAGAATTTCCTATTTTTCTATGTATTTCTCATAAACTCAAATTAATTAATTAAACTAAAATTAATTGATAAATTTAAAATTAGGCCTCAAAGCTCCATATTTTTCTCTTCTTCTGTGTTTTATTTGAAGTGTTGATCCATAAGAAGATATAAAAACCATCTCAGTGAAGTATATCTGACTGTTTTCTGACTGATCCAATAAAAATACAGCAGATTTCAGGTAAAAACACTCAGAGAAACCAAATCCTGCAAGGTTTGGATGGTGGGTCCAGGTGGGCGGGGCTTGGTGACTGCTTTGTTGTGACATCACAAAGTTCCAGAAGTCCTGACGGCTGGTTTTAAGGCTCAGTTTCTGAATACAGGCTGTGTGCATTTCTCTGTGGACTGAGGCTTTGATACTTTCACAGTATTAATATAGAAGCTAGAACTGATCTATAATCTATAATCACACTACACATGGACACAGACCTTTACACTGGAGGAGCTTTAATAATTTCAATCATTAGCACATAGCCTGTAGCAGAAACTAGCAGCTGTGCAATATCAAGTCAAATTAAACTCAGTATACTGTAAATACAGGTTTCGTCCATCGTTTCTGTCTCTATTAATAAAACAGATCGGTGAGATCCAGTTATAATAACTGACCAAAGTAAAACGCAGTTATTTGACACAAAGTCGAAAGAGTCGAAACAGAGCACGTCCAGTCAGGAGCTCAGATATTTGCTTTTACACCCACTGAACATGGTGATTCATTTAAGTAATGCATGCATGAACACACACACATACACACACACACACACACACACACACACACACACACACACACACATAAAAAAATATACATGCACACATACGTTTGGTCTGTTTGTTCTACTTTGATTAAAGCAGCAGGTTTAAAAAGCAGAGTGTGAGGTTGTTTGATGGATGATCTGAAATCAGTGCACACACACACACACACACACACACACACACACACACACACACACACACACACACACACACACACACACACACAGTCCATCTATTTTGTCTTCCAGCCATTTTCTCTGCTCTCGTCTCCACAGTTCATTTTTTGTTACTGCAAAAAAATGAAATGAACTCGTGACCCCAATAAACCAGAGAAAGATCAGGAGGTGTGTATCACTGTGTGTGTATTAGTGTGTATATTAGTGTGTATTAGTGTGTGTGTGTGTGTGTGTCTTCCACAATAACTTTCTGGCAGGTTATCAAACTAATGTATCGACGTGTCTCGTGGGCTCGGATCCTCTCGGCCCCCACAGACACATTTTGTTAATATGTCGTTTATTAAAAGACGATCGACGTGATTTGATTTTAAAATCATGATTTACTCAAATCTCCAGCCTCTTATCTCTTCACGCTGCAGCTAACGGCACACACAGGCAGTTACGTGTTTTTGTTATTATCATGGCTTTAAAATCGCTCCACAAAGTCAAACCCTGCTTCAGAGACAATCAGACAGATCTGTTTATTTGCTCATCAGGAGCAGGAGAGAAAAAGCAGCAACACAGTTTGATGAGGAAGCTGAAGTCGATTTTGTGGCTGAAAAAACTAAAGTTACGAGCAGAGACGCTGCCATTCATATTTAGTTTCACACATAAAAACTGTCTCTGAAGCTCATCTCCTCTCACTTCCTGGATCAGGCCTTTTTGAGTTAGCAGCTGTGCTAATGCTAACTCTCTATCTGTATTTAGCCCCGCCCCCCCTTGTCCCCACAAGGTGACAGGATTGGTTCCTTAGGTTTGTGACGTATGAAACCCTGAATCTGTGTTTGAGACTGTGATTGGTTCTGCAGGTCCAGGTGGAAACTCAGTCATGGAGTTGATGATTATTTCACTCACTCACTAAAAACATCATGTGTACAAGACAACGTTTGTATATTCAGCATCATTACTGAAAGAACTGACACTTTTGCAGAGAGTCAAAGTCCTCGGAAAGTCTCTTTCTAAAATCAGATAATGGTTGTCATGGTTATGATATACAGTTTTTGACACATACAGATGTTGTACCTGCAGCTGGATATTAACCAATGTACAGTTTCCATCAGGTTTATTGTGTTGTGACGTCTCAAAGACTTAAAAACAGCTGATTACCACGGACAGAAGTCCTTCAGCACACGGAGACAGTTGGTCTCTGTATCCGCCGCTGCTGTTGATCTTAAGGTCATGTCAGTCATCGGGCCACAGGCGGCTCCGTTAACTAATCGCCCCCTATGGACACAACACCAATTAACTCCACGTCTCTGTCTCTTCATCTGTCTGTCAGTCAGCTGGTCCACAGGTCCATCACACACAGCTGCAATTAACGCTCTGGGCCTGTCGCTCTCGTTAGTCACAGTGAGTAAAAAAGGTCACGGAGTTTGACCAGGATCTTTCATGGTCGCCTTTATTCCCGCTCGTTATCCTGTAACTCAGAGACAGAGCTGTGGAGCTGTTTGTTTACGTACCGCAGCGTGTCTTTAAGGTGACGTAACCTCTGTTCCTATGGCGACAAGTTTACACAGATCAGTCGACTATGATCACATGATCAGATGTTGGACTGACAGTTTGATCGTGTTGAGAATATGACGCAGCGTCAGACAAACATCCAGCTCAGTGATAGCATGGATGTAGCAGGTTGTAGTTAGCGTAGCATCAAGCAGCAGGCCACACTGGAAACAGAGGGGAAGCTAAGCTAACAGGCTAGGCTATGACATCGTAGCTAAGCTAGCTTTCATTTCCTGACCAGGTTTAACAGACTGACTTTAACAGACGCTACCGGAGGCTTTTTAGGTGGAATGTTTTCTAGCGTGATTGACGTTTGGAAATCAATCACTACGCCTTAAATGTCAATATGACAACTCCGACCTTTTCACTTGTTTCTTCATTAGCTCTCTACATGACAGACGCTTCAGTGATCGGATCTTCAAGCGCAGAGAAACGTAGATACACAGATTTCACCCGGAGAGAAAAAGTGTGGGAGCGTCGCTCCGGCGGCGGCTGTAGTTCCACGCCGCCTCACGGCTCTGAGGCTGATGGAGGACCGAGTCCGGTCCAGACCACAACACTGAAGCAGTGAATCAGTCCCACGGGCGGGAGGGAGTTTTAAAAGGCTTGCAGCACTTTAGTCTCAATGACTCTATTAAAGCTCTGCATCTCTCTCACCCTCTGTTTGTTCATCCTCTAAAGCTCAAGAGCATCCGAGCTTGGTCTCCCTCCCTCTCTCTCTCTCTCTCTCTCTCTCTCTCTCCTCCCTCCCTCCCTGGGTGTCGGCGCCTCATTCCAGATGTTTTGGATGTGGATGTTGGTCCTGCAGGTGTCTCAGCCTCCTCCTTGTCCCTCTCTGCCTCTGTGTTTGTCACGTTGGATCAGGATCAGCTGCTGGTTTCTTGAGATGTGTTTACAGTCTGTGATGTTGTCATCCTGATTTTCCACTCTGGGGTTTTTTCCCTCGTGTGATTCACGGGTTCAACTCCACAGACTGTCAAACCCCTCGAGGCAAATTTGTGATATTGGCAGTAAATATAAATAAAATGTGACTCTCATTAGTTATATATAAAAGGTCAAAGAGCCCATGAGCACGGAGGTGTGACCCCCCCCCCCCCCCCCCCGTATATGAGAAGGATTTCTGAATGAAACGTGACTCGTCTCTCTCCCTCTGTCCCTCCACATCATCTCCATTGCAGTCGCTATGGTGACTGAGCGGCATCTATGACGCGCCGTCTCTCCCCTCTATATTCACTGTGTTGCCCTGGCGACGACCCAGACGTGCACTAAAGAAGAAGAAGAAGAAGAAGAAGTCCCAAAGACAGACGGACGCTGACTGTATTCATCTGTAGTGGACCCTCCCCTCCCTTTACAGTCTCTCCTACACTGTAAACGCTTGATGCTAAGTGTCGAGCGCTGTCATGTCGAACTGCTGACACAAAGTATTTAGATTCCTCCAAACCACGAACCCCAGAAGAAGAGGACAAAAACGTCTCATGGTGTCCATATACTTTTGGCCACAGTAGAAGCTCAAACAGAGACTGCACATGGCGTCAGCTGTGATGCGTTTACTGTCAGCTGTTTGTTAATGGAGCGCTAAGTGAGTGTTTTAGTGGCGTGTTGTGTCTCACTGGATCTATTTCTGTTCACCTCCTGACTTCAAGCAGCGGCCAAACAAAAAGCAGCATGAGACTCATGAAGCTGCTGCTTCCACACACTTCTATCTGTTTCACAACCAGTACAACTTCATTTTCTCAAGTTCAGCTTCCCGACATTAAAACTCTGGAGATGAACTGATTATTTTACTAAAATTTAATTCCCTTTAATTATTTTTAACAGGAAATCCATTAAATCTACAGTGAGAAGCTTCTATCAACTAAATCAGCAAGGAGGTTGTTTATCACTGGAATCTGTTTGTTTGTTTGTTTGTTTGTTTGTTTGTTTGTTTATTAACCAAAAAGTTCTGAACAGATTTGCACCACACTTGAAGGCTGGATGGTTCGTGGCTCAGTGACGAACTCATTCAATTTTGGTGGCGATCTGGTTAAAGTGGCGGATGCAGGATTTTGTTTTTATCACTTCCGTCAACATTGCTGGAAAGCGTCTTCTCTGAAGTAAATCTGCTTCCTGACGTTAAATAATAATTAAAAACGTGTCGTGTTCTACCTTCGGGTTCAGGACCAGCTGTTGCTCGTCAAAGTGCAGCAGAGCCACAGAGTTGGACTCCGAGTTGTTGACGAAGATCTGCAGGCAGGGATACAGGGACGTCCCCTTACAGTCAGTACCACAGGTAAACACACACTCGAACATCTCCTCCGGACGCAACACCGACACCACCTGAGGGAGGGGGGGGGGGCATATGAAGAAACAGGAAACCATGAACTTCAAACTTCCATTTACCACCAATGAATTTACTCATTTTCACTGGAGCTGGATCGATCGATCGGCTCTGTTGCAGAAATACAATACTTGAAACTGGAAAAACAAGTCTATAGTTGATTGATTGATTGATTGATTGATTGATTGAAGAAAGTACAATAAAAAATACATATCATCCGCATCACAAAACACACCACTAACATCCAATAGTGCGAATGCTTAGGCAGCAGCAGGAAGGTTCAACAAATACCAGAGAGTGAATCTTATATGCTAAACTGTTTATGCTAGCAGCTGCACTGCTAACTTTTACTAATTAGCACTGAACACGAAGCACAGCTGAGTCCGTTGGGAACGTCATTAGTTTTCAAGGTATTTGTTCACAAACCAAAGACGTCAAGCGTCGACGCAACGATGGCGGCGCCAGATTAAAAGTCATTACAGTTCATCCTCTGGGGACCATGAATCACCTCCAGATGTTAATGTGTCTCCAGGAACGCTTCGAGGGAATTCCTTCAAATTTGGGGCAAATGTTCAGTCGGACTCAAAGATGAACTGGTCAGGGTTTGGCGGTCGGTGGTAAAAGGTCAAGGGTCACGGTGACCTCACTTTCTTGTGAACTTGATATATCAGGAACGCCTAGAGGGAATTTCACTTCATCTGGCTCAAACATTCACTTGGACTCAAACATGGACTGGTCAGGGTTTGGGAGTCAAGGGTCAAAGGTCAGGGTCACTGTTACCTCTCAAAATTTTTTTGGCCTCGTGAAACATCTCACGAAGGCCTTGAGGGGCGTCCGACAAATTGGGCACGAACGTTCACATGGACTCCAGGATGGACTGATTAGAATTTGTTGCAAAGGTCAAAGGTCACTTGACGTAACTCGATAATGCGCTGCAGCCGGACTGGTTGGCAGATTCAGACGACCATGAGGTGGTTTTTCTAGTTTCTAGCAACAGTGATCAGAATAACATGTAAACGCTGCAGCTGCTGAGTCTGAACATGTGACTGAACGTGACTCTTCCTGCTGTCTCACGTTAATGAAGAGCGATGGCGGCAATTCTTCCCCCCCGCTCATTACCGGACTGAAATACCAGACGCAGCCATGAAAGTAAAAATATCAATACAAGGTAATACACAATCAATCTGTGCAGATTTGATAAAAGTCAGAGCTTTGTTCATCACTCACGACGTCAGGGAGCCGCAGTGAAGTCGCAGCATTGAGATTTATGTTCAGTGAAGCAGCGGATTAGTGTTTGACAGAGCACACAGTCACGGACACATGACTGTGGACCGTTACTTTAAAAACAAGAAAAACAAGGAAACAAAAGGCTTCCACTCTCTGTAATGCACCGACATTATTTCAGGACAATGCAATAAGCTAACAGCCAAATAAATCAGAGCTGTACGAATTCATCATCCACAGTGACCAACAACAGCAGCAACAGCAGCTGCTGCAGAGACGCCTGAGATTTATGAAAACAACACGCCGCACTTTTAATACTCCGCAATAGAAAGTGACGCAACGTGGAGGAGGTGAAGGATGTGAAGGAGGTGAAGGAAGGGAAGGAGGTGAAGGAGGTGAAGGAGGTGAAGGATGTGAAGGAGGTGAAGGAAGGGAAGGAGGTGAAGGAGGTGAAGGAGGTGAAGGAAGGGAAGGAGGTGAAGGAGGTGAAGGAAGGGAAGGAGGTGAAGGAGGTGAAGGAGGTGAAGGAAGGGAAGGAGGTGAAGGAGGTGAAGGATGTGAAGGAGGTGAAGGAAGGGAAGGAGGTGAAGGAAGGGAAGGAGGTGAAGGAGGTGAAGGAGGTGAAGGAAATGAAGGAGGTGAAGGAGGTGAAGGAAATGAAGGAGGTGAAGGAGGTGAAGGAGGTGAAGGAAGGGAAGGAGGTGAAGGAAGGGAAGGAGGTGAAGGAGGTGAAGGAGGTGAAGGAAATGAAGGAGGTGAAGGAGGTGAGGAGGTGAAGGAGTGAAGGAGGTGAAGGAGGTGAAGGAGGTGAAGGAAGGGAAGGAGGTGAAGGAAGTGAAGGAGGTGAAGGAGTGAAGGAGGTGAAGGATGTGAAGGAGGTGAAGGAAGGGAAGGAGGTGAAGGAAGGGAAGGAGGTGAAGGAGGTGAAGGAGGTGAAGGAAATGAAGGAGGTGAAGGAGGTGAAGGAAGTGAAGGAGGTGAAGGAGGTGAAGGAGGTGAAGGAAGAAGGAGGTGAAGGAGGTGAAGGAAGTGAAGGAGGTGAAGGAGGTGAAGGAGGTGAAGGAAATGAAGGAGGTGAAGGAGGTGAAGGAAGTGAAGGAGGTGAAGGAGGTGAAGGAAGTGAAGGAGGTGAAGGAAATGAAGGAGGTGAAGGAGGTGAAGGAGGTGAAGGAGCAGAAGGAGGTGAAGGAGGTGAAGGAGGTGAAGGAGGTGAAGGAAATGAAGGAGGTGAAGGAGGTGAAGGAGGTGAAGGAGGTGAAGGAGGTGAAGGAGCAGAAGGAGGTGAAGGAGGTAAAGGAGGTGAAGGAGGTGAAGGAAATGAAGGAGGTGAAGGAGGTGAAGGAGGAGAAGGAGGTGAAGGAGGTGAAGGAAGTGAAGGAGGTGAAGGAAGGGAAGGAGGTGAAGGAGGTGAAGGAGGTGAAGGAAATGAAGGAGGTGAAGGAGGTGAAGGAGGTGAAGGAGGTGAAGGAGGTGAAGGAGTGAAGGAGGTGAAGGAGGTAAAGGAGGTGAAGGAGGTGAAGGAAATGAAGGAGGTGAAGGAGGTGAAGGAGGAGAAGGAGGTGAAGGAGGTGAAGGAAGTGAAGGAGGTGAAGAAGGGAAGGAGGTGAAGGAGGTGAAGGAGGTGAAGGAAATGAAGGAGGTGAAGGAGGTGAAGGAAGGGAAGGAGGTGAAGGAGGAGAAGGAGGTGAAGGAGGTGAAGGAGGTGAAGGAAGTGAAGGAAGGGAAGGAGGTGAAGGAGGTGAAGGAAGTGAAGGAGGTGAAGGAAGGGAAGGAGGTGAGGGAAGTGAAGGAGGTGAAGGAGGTGAAGGAGGAGAAGGAGGTAAAGGAGGTGAAGGAGGTGAAGGAAGTGAAGGAGGTGAAGAAGGGAAGGAGGTGAAGGAGGTGAAGGAAGGGAAGGAGTGAAGGAGGTGAAGGAAGTAAAGGAGGTGAAGGAGGTGAAGGAGGTGAAGGAGGTGAAGGAGGTGAAGGAAGGGAAGGATGTGAAGGAAGTAAAGGAGGTGAAGGAAGTGAAGGAAGTGAAGGAGGTGAAGGAGGTGAAGGAGGTGAAGGAGGTGAAGGAAGGGAAGGATGTGAAGGAAGTAAAGGAAGGGAAGGAGGTGAAGGAAGTGAAGGAGGTGAAGGAAGTGAAGGAAGTGAAGGAGGTGAAGGAAGTGAAGGAAGTGAAGGAGGTGAAGGAAGTGAAGGAGGTGAAGGAAGTGAAGGAGGTGAAGGAAGTGAAGGAGGTGAAGGAAGTGAAGGAGGTGAAGGAGGTGAAGGAAGTGAAGGAGGTGAAGGAAGTGAAGGAGGTGAAACGATGACGAACATTCAAATAAATGAGGAAGTAAATGAGAAAAAGGCCTGAGGTCGGTTTAACTGTATAAAAACGTTTTTCAGAATAAAGGTCGTGTTTTTGTGGAGCAGAGGATTCGAACCCACGGCTGACGTAACACCTGACCCTGTGTGAAGTTTCCAGGTGTCTCTTGGCTGCATCACTGTGGGCTTCATGTCGTAGTCTGCTTTTATTTTAATCTGAACCGCTTCCATGATTCAAGCCCGGCACTGCTGAGCCACAAAATAACCTACAAATAAAATTATCTCCATTATCGGTTCATTTGTTCATTATTTTCTTCAGTTGATCAATTATTTATGTTTTTTTTCTTGATGGACTGATTGAAACTCTGAGTCGAAACCCTCGGCGTCGCTGACAGTCTGCTGATGATTGACAGCTCGGTGTCAGAGATCCTGTCACATCTGATAACAGCCTCATCATCTCCTCCGTCCGTCATCATGAGGAAGATGGGGAGCGACACGCCCCCTGACGCCGATCACTGATCACTGATCTGATTCCTCTTAGTCCTGATTTATCACTCAGCACTTCTCTGCTCCTGAGTGGCTGAAGGAGATTAGCACAGATCATCTTATCTGCGGCGGGTGATACGGTTCAAATCACCGTCACCACTTCAACCAGGATATTTAACGGTACAGACATAAAACTCAGGTGTGAAACGTCACCTTCATGCATGAAAACAAACACTTCAAAAAACCAGTTTGTGTCAGTTTTTATCTGAAATTTCTTTAAATAACGACTGAGTATAAACTTGTACAACAGAAACATCATCAGGACGTGAATCTGCTGAATTCTCTTCCTGTCCAGCTTCCTCATTAAATTATCACAGAGCTGAAGGTGACGTCTAAAACCCCCAAAATATTCAGTCTATTATGATAAAAAAATTAAAAAATAATGCAAATACTACCAGAATAAGATACAATAAAAGAACACTGGGCACTAAATGAATTAAATAAATGAATAAATAACGTCTATTTATCATTATTACTATATTAGCATAACTTTTACTTTTTCACTTCATCATTTCTTCTTTCTTTACTGTAACAGAGAAATGTTCCTGAGGGGATCGTTAAAGTTTTGTCCCGTTCTTATGAATTAATCATCAAAATGGTTTGGGATTATTTATCCGCTTTTCTCAACATGTATCACAGATCCTGGAAATATTATTTAATCCTCCTTCACTAATGAAAATCCTGAACTAGTTGTAGTAACTTGTAATGGAAAAACTGATGCAGTAATACAGCTGTTATATAAATATGATACGAACTTTTTATTATTTCTACAACACATATTACTATTACTTACTTATTATATCACTATTAATGTAAATTACACTTAGAAATAACAATTAAAGTCACTATCACTTTAGTTTAAGTCCTCTATGTTACATTTATAACATTTAGTTAATGGTTTATGACACATTAAATGTAATTATAAGCAAGTATAAGAATAAGAAATATTCTATATAATTATAACAGCGTTGTATTATATTTGTATTAATTTAATTCAGTTGGTTTGTCGCTGTAAAATACATTAATAAACATTTAAATAACATTATAGTGAAGCATTAACTCCGTGTTTATAGACTAAACGACTCACAGTAACGTGTTGCCCCTTCACTAACTAGTAGCACTACCACCACCACAACTAACTAAACTACTACAACTAGTCCACCGCGCTCCGGAGCTGCCGGCGCTCGGTGGCGGCAGCTCGGAGCTCGTGTGGCCGGGCTCACCGTGCAGTTGGCCGGCTTGCTCTGGAGGCTCTGCAGGGTCGGGCTGAGCCAGCAGAAGCCCAGGATGAAGAGGCTGAGGATCCCGCAGGCGATCAGGAACAAGCCCAGCCGGATGCTCTTGTCCTCGGCCTCGGAGTACTCGTACGACACCCGGATCTTCGCCATGGCAGCCCCGCGGAGACCTCCGCCGGCATGGAGAGGAGAAGAGGAGGAGGAGGAGGAGGAGGAGGAGGAGGAAGAAGAGACAGATAGAGAGAGAGAGAGAGAGAGAGTGAGAGAGAGAGAGAGGATGGGTGGATGGAGGAGGAGGAGGAGGAGGAGGAGGAAGAAGACAGAGGTGGAGGCGACGCTCGTTGCCTGATACTGAGAAACTGTTGAGTTTAAACACCGGCTGCTTTCTGTCTCTACATCTGCTTCATCTCCCTGCGGCTTCATTTAGGCTTCCCTCCCTCCCTCCCTCCCTCTATTTCCATCTCTCTCTCTCTATTTCATACTCTACGTTTCTATTTTCTCTCTGCCCTCCCTCCTTCACAATATCTCTTCTTCTTCTTCCTCTAATTTTTAGTCTCTTTACTGTAAAAACAAAAACTACCGTAAAACTTCTACTAAAGGGTCAGTTCACACAAAGTCCATCATTTATGATGCATGAACTGTATTATTATAATGTGGACTTTTATAGACTTTATGGCCAAAAGTATGTGGACACACCAACCTCAGATCCTTCATGATTAGCCTGCAAAATTAATTTAAATGCACAAATCTCATATCTATCTATCTATCTATCTATCTATCTATCTATCTATCTATCTATCTATCTATCTATCTGAGGCCTGATGTCATATCTCTAGAAGAAGGGGGGGGGGGTTTGGAGGCATGGAGGCTCATGGGAAATGAACCATCTATCTACATGTGTTTTTGTCCTTTTATAATAATAAATAAATAAATAAAACATTCTTGTCTGAGCTTTTTTCTTCTTTGTATTGGACATCAGAGTGTCGACCTGCTGGAGGACAAGGATCTAGAATATGAGGGTTCATCCTTTTGGGACCTGAATATCGACACAGAAGTTCATGACCTTGATACTTCTGACTGAACTCGTCCTTGAGCTTTAGATTTTACTGAATAGAACATTTTTATTACTTTCAATTATTTGTTAGTCATCGACATGAATGAGAAAAGCTTCAAACGCTCATAAAAACCCACATTTTGACCGTTTAAAGAATCAACATGAGGAAAGTTTAGCACCATCTTGTTTTAACCTTAATAACTAATCAAATCTGCTGTACAACTTCTAGAAACGAACACGTCTGTCCTGTATGAAGCGAAGCTGCTGCCCTGACAACCACAGGATGTTTCTGAGAGCGACGCGCTCTCCCTCGGCTTAAGAGGCTTATCTCATCCAGCCTGTAACAGTGAGAGAACAACCAGCGGCCACCGGGAAACACAACACAAATCTGGATTGAATCATCGGACCACCGGGGCGACCGAGCATCACTCAACCTGCAGAGAGGAGGAGAGAGAGAGAGAGAGAGAGATGAAACCATAGAAACGTCACAGAGAGATGCAGGCTGCCCTACATTGCCAAAAGTATTTGGACACTGATGTGATTATCTGCAAGTGTTTGTTGGATGCTGTGTCATCTGTATCAATGTCGTCCATAAAGTTTATTTCCTTTACTGCACTTCATTACTTGCTGCTCTGATGACACAGTTTCTCTTAATAGATCAATAGAGTTTCATAATGTGTGTGTGTGTGTGTGTGTGCGCGCGTGCTGGCAGAGTCTGATCACTGTTAAAGATGCAACCAGCCGTCCAAAATGGCCTCCAAGGACCGAGCGATCGATGAGCTGACAGAACTGTATTGATTTCTCCCGCTCTCAGTCGGCACTGAAGAGTCCAGCCGGGGTAAAAATAAATAGATAAATAAATAAATGAATGAAGAGGCACCTGTTGACAAACCAGACCCCAGATCCATCAACACAAACACAGACTCTCACAGAAGCTGCTCTGATCGCCTGTTGGACAGAGTCTTGAGAAGAACTTGTGTGAAAGTTTTTATCTAAAACCAGCCGTCAGGACTTCTGGAACTTTGTGATGTCACAACGAAGCGGTCACCAAGCCCCGCCCACCTGAACCCACCATCCAAACCTTGCAGGATTTGGTTTCTCTGAGTGTTTTTACCTGAAATCTGCTTTATTTTTATTGGATCACTCAGAAAATAGTCAGCCAATCAGAAGAGAGGCTCAGAGCCTCCTCTCTTCTGATTGGCTCACCGACCTGTTGTTACTAGAGCTCCAGAGAGAAGCCTGAGAGAGGAGATGTAAAACTACACTGAGATGGTTTTATATCTTCTGATGGATCAACACTTCAAATAAAACACAGAAGAAGAAGAAACATGGAACTTTTGGATTTGGCCATGAGGATCTTTGCCCAAACATTTCTTGACCATCAGAAATAAAGAAAACATGGTAGTAAACACTAAATACTGGAGTTTTTTTCATGAAAATAGTGAAATAATGATTAAAAAAAACTCCAGCTCTGGTTTAAACGCTGACATCCTTCAACCTCTGCTGGAAAGAGTCATTTCTCTCTCTGCTTCGGCCTGTTGCATAAACGCAAAGCGCTGAAAGGCTCCAGAATAAAGCCTCAGCATTATGCATTGGTAATCAGGGAGGCATGTGGCAGGATTATTATCATCTCTGTAGATCAAAAGATTACAAATAATAACGGACATCAGCGTGGAGGAACACGGGCCACGTGTCTCTGCAGAGCTCCGGCAGACACACAAACACCAGGCACAAATATCAGAGTCTGATTTTACACCTGACATTAAAACTCCTAAACTGAGACTGAGTGTGACAACAAATAAAATGCAGGAAATTTGGGCTAAATTTCCAGTTAAAGTGAAATAAATACAAATAAGAGGCGGAGTTTTACAGGCAGTCTGCGTCGACAGGTGGCATCCTCTGTGGACGGGATTTGGGTTTTTCGGGAGGTAAAGCAAATAAAAGTGGATGGAAAAGGGCATCGTCTGACTCAAATCAACATTCAGATGATGCGATTAAGCGGCACAATATTTGCTCCTGCTGTCCTGGAAAAAGACTGAAGTAGTTCTGCTACAACGAGCCGCCGCAGCATCAACACGCCGCCACAGACGGGTAATGTCCCTCATTATGGAGCTGATGGCTGCTTCTCTTCTGGAAGCACGCTGATGGAAAAATGCAACGGAGTCCTGCTGCAGCCTCGTTCTGCACCAGACATATTATTTTTGAACACGTTGTTTTGTCTGTAATCACCGACAGTGATCACTGCCAAGCACAAAAACGACAGGCTGCGCTCTTATTGTGGAAATCCTGTAGTTAAAATGGGACATATGAGGCGGTTACAGGGTGACACAGAACACACTGTCAACAGCAAGCGACAACACGTCTGTGTGTACACTCAGTCGTGTCAATAAAGCCTCTTTGAATTTGATGTTGTGAGCTCATCTTCCATATTTCTAAAGAACGCTGTTAAATCTAGAGCTGCAACGATTAACAAAAATAATCTGCTAGTTTTTTGAAATGTATTTTGATTGGATTTCTGATTCTGATTAATCATTTAACTCATTTTTCAACAAGGGGTCGAATATTTGCTGGTTCCAGCTTCTAATATGTAAGAATTCACTGTTTTTTTGGGTCTTATTTCATATTAAACTGGATGTTTTGGACAGAACGAGACACGTGGAGACGTCACCTCAGACTGCAGGGAATAAATCACAGAGGTGACACATTTAAAGCCTGTGTTTATTATCACTTACAGGCCAAATGATTGAAACGTAAAGCTGCACTGAAGAGGTTTTTACTTCGGTTCATACTGTGTGACTGATGTTTGAGTCTCATGTCGTTTTGTGGCTCTGGTTCTTTGTTTTGTTTAAAGAGACAAAATGAGCTAATTAACAAATAAAGTTGAACTTCTCATATTCGCCCACTCACTCCCACAGTTCCACTGTTTTTAGATCAGTTTGTCAGTTACATAACTTTTGTTCAGACTTCAAATTAGAAAAGAAGAAAAAGACACAGAATAGAAAGTGAAAAGAAGCGTTAAGATTATCTGTGAAAACTGTTTTTAATTAGTGTGAAATTTTCTGAAGTTAAATGAGGCTGAACTAAACTCCATCTTTATATTTTGTTTCCAGTTTTTATTTAGCTCTTTAACTATCTCATTTGAATCTGCATTTTATTACATTTTTCAGAAGCTCCTCCACATCTTCCTTTGTGCTTTGGCTTTCTGTTGTGTTCATTAAATCATATTTATGACTCTTTAATAGATCATTGGAAGTGATTTAATGTATTGGTCACATGACAGAGACGCAGTCTGGGCGATGAGGCCGACGGTTATTAATGGATTTATTGACATTTATTTCATGTTTTCGTCAGCACTGGATGTAACAATGATTACCAACTTGACACGGATCCAACTGATGGATTAACTGATTGAAAAGATATTATTTTAACTTCATTTGTATAATTTTTGCCAACATGGACACTCATCCATGATGAGCTGCAGCTGCTGCAGCAGTGACCTCTGTGTATTTCATTAAATTAAATATCTGATTCCTCTTGATCTGCAGCTCCAGTCGTTTCCTAAACTGAACAGACGAGTTTTATCTCTGCAGTAAAATCTGCGTTTATCACCACATCAAGTCTTTTATCGCTCTGAGCTCAACGCTCGCTGTTCACAGAGAAACCCTGAGTGTCTGTGGGTAATCTTCTTGTGTGTGTGTGCGTGTGTGTGTGTGTGTGCGTGTGTGTGTGTGTGTGTGTGTGTGTGTGTGTGTGTGTACCTCCAGGTTATAAACCACTTGTCTTGGAAGTTTCTGCAAGGAGGAATCCTGGATGAAAAATCAATATATTGATTTGTTAACAGTAAAAAAAAAAAAAAGAAAAAAAAAGGAGAACTAAACATTTGTTGTTGCTGCTAAAAATATCATCTTGTTTTCATCAAATTTAACACGAATCACTTCAATAGTTTTGGTTTCAACAAAGTGAATCTGGGAATCTACAGTATTAAACTTAAACAGGCTTTTGAGATGAAATCACTGCTTCATTAATAATAAAGATGTTCATTAACTGATCATTGAATTTACTAATAACTTAACAACAGAACAACCAGCTGTTTTACATCATGTCTTATATCAGTTTATTCAGTCGTCCTGTCTGTTCTTGTTTTGACACGCGGCGCCCTCTGGTGGACAAACTGCTGAAACACAGCGGCACTTTCTCTCCACTTTTACTTTATTTTTAGAGCAAATAACTGATTATTCTTATTAATGTTTATGGAGGAAACTGATCAATAGTAACATTTTACCTTGAACAGAGAGATCTCTGAAGCTTCATCCACATCTCGCGCTCTTCAGATTCAAACAGGTGTCGCCCAGGTGAACTGAGCCAATCACGTTTACAGGTGACACCGATAAGAAATGGGGACGTCGACTTCCTGTGAAGAGACGAGAGAAAGATGGAGATGAAGACAGTTTCAGATGTACAAGGTTCTTTCTTCATCGAACATGAAAGACACTAACTGCTCCTCACGTCTTCCACTCACCACTGATGTGTCCACTGAAATAACATTAACTGATCATTGATTGATCATTTAAGTTATTTATTTTTAAAGCAAAAACGTCAAGAATTCATTGATTCCAGCCTCTGAAATGTCTCAGTCTCCTGTGATGGTAAACTGATCTGGATCTTTCTTCAGACACAACTTTTTAATACTAATTTTGGACAATAAATACCCCAAACAAATAATCAATAAACCAAATGAATGATTAACACATATTGATTACACAATCTGTGTCTGTTACTTTTCATTTTAAATGTTGTAAACACCGGATCGTCCGTGTTGCAGTGAATGTACCGGGTGTAGACTTGTTCCCGATGGCGTCAGAAGAAAACGTGAATCTTCAACTTCCCACAGCTGAAAAATAAAAACTGCATTTTCCACAAAAACACAAAACAAACAAACAAACAACCAACCAACCAAACAAACAAACTAACAAAACAAACAAAGAACCCGGACTCGTCTTTCAATTTCATTACCAGAATATTTATTTTATTCTTTTTTCTATTAAAACACTAGCTGCCATATTTAATAAAACAGCCAATGGCCAAGTGCCTCAGTTCTCATTCTCCAATTAAATCTTCTCAAACAGATCACATGGGGTCTGTGGGCGTGTCCTTGGCTTTTCCTGCTGCAGTGAGAACAAACTGGCTCCTGTAGTCATGGCAACCGATGTCGCCGATGTCGCCGCCGTCGCCGCCGCCATCGTCGCAGCAGCAGCAGCAGCAGCAGCGGCGGATGTTGTTGCTGGAAGGTGGGGGGTGTGGGCGGAGTCGGGCGTGGTCCCTGTAAAACGTCACCTTGATGGTGGAAGTCTAGTATTGCATCGTTTACTGGCGGCCAGTAGAGGAGGAGCGCCCCCCTCCTTTTTCTTAAAAATACTGCCTCATGTTTATGTGTGTATGTGTGTATATATATATATATATATATATATATATTTACACACATACACACAACTGTACATTGGTGCCTCCTGGAGGGAATTTGAAAACAATGAAATTCAAATTAAAATCAATTTAAAGCTTTAAAATAAAGATGTTTTTGGTGGGTTGTCTTCAGCTGGACTGACGAAAGTTCGGCATTTAGAGAAATAAACGTATTTGTTTTCTAGTCAGATTTGAAGATTGACACCACTCTCCTGTGTGTACGCTACCACCAGCAGTTGGTTAGCTTAGCTTAGCTTAGCTCCTCTAAAAATTCGCTCATCAACGTGTTTTATCTTGTTTGTTTTATTGGTGCAAGAATATAAGTGTAAAAATGACAATTTTCTAGTTTGCTAATTACGCACCAGAGTATTTTTTGGTAAAGACTCGAAGAAGTCACCGTGCCGACCAAGAAATAGTCTGTCACATGATCTGATGTAAAACAGCGATTTGTCATTTTTACACTTTTGATTTTTACACATTAAACAACCAAGAAAGATGCTTTAATTTACGAGTTTTGGAGATGCTGGGAGGAGGATTTTGTTACCTTCATTTCCCATCTTTATGCTAAGCTAAGCGACTGCTGGCTACAGCGTCATATCAACCACTGACACGAGTCGTATCAATCCTCTCATCTAACTCTGCCGGAAGCCGAATGAGCCTACATCCCAAAATGTTCAACTTTTCCTTTAACGATCTTTCAGGAGAGGTCACTCCAGCAGTCCGATTGGTTCGACTGTTGCCGGGCGGAAAATAAGACACTGCCGATAAATGTGGGAGGTGAAAGAAAAGTACAAGATAAATAAAGGAATTAAATGTTATAAGTGAAGGAACGGGAAGAAAGAGGAGGAGCCGAGATGTCGGGATAGAAATGAAAAGCTGAGGATGAAAACTGATAAAAAAAGGTCTGTTATTTTGATCCTCTGAGATTTGGCTAAAATAATCCATATTTGTCTTTCTGTTACGCTCTGTTGTTGTTCTGTTGTGTTGTTTAATAAAATCTGAATTTAATGAAAATCTATATTTTTCTACTTGTCAACGTCTGATCCAAACCAACAATAAACGTCTCCAACAAACAAGTTTTATCTTTGTGTAAAAGTCGGATGAATCTTCTTCCTCTGAGCTGCAGTGGCTCCCGACACCGAGGGGTTTTTATTTCCTGTGATTTAAATCATTAAATTATCATTTTCTTAAAACAAGTGCAAGAATCTGTGAGTGCAGTGAAAACATTTCTACTATTTTCTAAAATAAACTTTTTTTTTTTCAGTCTTGTTTCAGAAACTTTGAAATTTTCGCCATAGCTGCAGATTTGTTTTCACTTGCTCTAAAAAAAAAGGTTTATGGAACTGAAACACTAAATTAACTGATTAAAAAATTATCTTCAACATTTGTAATGACGATAATGTTTAAAACTTTTTTCTGATAAAATGTCAAACATTCAGGTGAAGATTTTCTCTGTTTTACATTGTAAACTAAGACTTTTTGGATGTTGGAGTGCTGGTCGAAGCTTTTGGGAGTTGTAACAACATTTTACACCATTTTCTGGCAGTTTATAGATCAAACGACTGATTCATCGAGAAAACAATGCGCAGGATAATCAGCAATAAAAACTATTAGTTGCATCCTCACTAAGATTTAATCTCAGACAGAAATGAGCTGCTAAATGAAGATGTTTCGATGCTCAAACACAAAATCTGTCGAATACTTGTTACATCCAGAGACCACGAGGTCATGAAGAGGTTTCGTTTCATTTCTGAGACAAAACAGGAAATAATCACTGGGGAAATCACAGTGGATTAATATTTCACTCGTGTGTTTGGTGAAAACTAAAGTGTTCAGACGTTTTTTTTTTTTAACGTTTTAAAGATTGAAGTCTTAAGTAGGAACCAATGAGCTCAGAGACAGAGGAGGGAAGAGTTGAGAGACGGACGTTGTTGGTTTGGGTCTTTTCAAGGGATTTTTTGACAATAAGAAAAACACATAAGTTCAACACCAGCTTTATCCTTGACGAGATCAATCATGAGGAATAAAATCTAACTGAGTTTGTTTAAAACACCAAACACATGTATCTGTTCAATACACTGGTGTTTCTGTTTCACTCAACTTCTCCTACATGGATTAAAAACCAAAAAGCTGATCCGTTAAAATCAAAGCCGCTGCCACATCAACACAAACCAAAAAAAATAAAAGATATTTTTCTCCTTTTATTATGAAATAGTGCTACAATGTACATTGCATTTCCTCTCCTGACTGTCCACTGTCTGCTGATGTGTGTTCTGATTTGTAATGCTGGAGAAACCTGGTAAAAATAAAAGATAAATATCTTCAGTTTCTGTTTGACACATTGTGAAATAATTATCCATCCTGACAGGTGATTGAATCCTGTGTTAAAATCTGGTTCTTAAAAGCTTCTCTAGACAAAAATAGTCGTTTTATTTTTAAGACTGAATAGAAACATGAATCACTCGATCAGATGGACAGTTATTTACAGTGCGTGTCTGTGTTTGATGTACTGTGCTGTCTGTTGACATTAAGTCTGTGCTCCACATTACAGACCAACTGAACCAAACCCATGGAGGGAGGGGTGGGAAATAAAAAAAAAGGAAAATGAGGTAAAGAACAAAGAAAAATCAGAAAAGTTAAAATTATAAAGTCTATTCAGAAAGTGTTTAAGAGAACAGGAGCCAGGACGTCCTCTCCTGTCCCGAGTCCTCAATGGCCAGATTCTCTTTGAGTGTGTGGAGGTGAGAAAACCCTGGGGGAGGGAGGGGGGGGGGGGGGGGGGGGTGACTGATGAGTCAGGAGGGCCAATGGCAGGCAGGCAGGAGGAGGGAGAGCCAATCAGAAGGCCTGCTGGGCAGGATTGTAGTTGAACGTGGAGGGAACGTGAGGCCGCTCTTCTAGTTTGTCGTACTCCAGATGAAACTCCTGAAAACACAAAGATTTGGTTACGACTCTCAAATTACCCAAATGCTAAATGAAAATAGTTATTGGTGATAATATTTTGCCAACAACAGACTAATAAAACTGAAACTGTTTTCCATTAAGCTCTGTGGAGCCTCCAATTAAAGGAACAAGCTGCCAATTAATCAATTAGTTGATCAACAGAAATTTTATCTTCAACTATTTTGATAAATGATCAGTTGTTTAAGTCATTTTTGTTTTGAGCAAAGAAGCAAAAACAAAGCAACACGCTGATACATTTTCATTGGAGTTCATATTTATTTGCCGTCTGGACAAATAAAGAATAAAATCCTCCGTACGAGCGAATTCAAAATACCTCGTATTTAACACGAAGCGTAATTATGTGTTTGTTTTCACCTTGGCCACTTTTCTCCAGTTGAGGCAGTCGAAGAAGTAGTAGGTCCCTCTCTCATAGGCGTTGGTCTTCAGCGTGGGCTCCATACCTGGAGCCCGGGTGATCCAAACCCGCTCCTCTTTATGGTACCTCCAGTCCCTGTTAAAGCTGCACACACACACACACACACACACACACACACACACACACACACACACACACACACACACACACACACACTAACTTCAGATGGCTGATACACTGTTTGTAGTTCTTTAAAGTTTTTACATCTTTTTTCTCTCGTGTTTAGTTTGCATGTGGACGGTACAGATCCAGACAAGAGTGTAAAACTGGTTAATGTACAAATATCAGATGAAAGAACAGACTGAAATTTTTATTTGACTTTTAAAACTTTATACGTGTGTATGACGTCAAACTCAATCAAAGCCACTCAGATCTACAAATTTAGGAAAATAAAGGCAGGAAGCCGTTTTGTTTTCCTGCCTAGAAACACTGGAGATGTGCCCATGAGCTGCAGCAGTTATAAATCCCCACACCTCAACAAAAACAACACGTCACCAAACACTGTAGAACTGAATTATAAACTTTATCTGAGGTTACAAAGTGTTTATCAGGAAGATGTGTTTACAAACCAGAGAGAAAACCATCAAACTAAGTTCCAACCAACTGCAAATAATAAACAACAAACATCCTGATTATGATTAATTTCTCTGAGGCCGAGATAAAGACGTGGTCTGTTAGTTATATTGACTCATATATGAGTGTGTGTGTGTTTCTTACAGTTCTACTGCAGCCAGTAGTTGTAGTAGGTCTCCTCCGTTCATATAGTAGAGATAAAACAACAGATCTTCACCATACCGAGACAACTTGATAGCTGCTAACTGCAGACAGGACGGGGTGGGGTCAAAGGTCAGAGGGAAAAAGATCAACACTGTTAAGACTTCTTAACATTTCAGAATTTCTTGTTTATTTCATTTTTAAGCAAAATATGAAGGAAGGACTAAAAATGACCTATTTTGACTGTTACTCAACACAGAAGGTGCGTAAGAGACTCAGACAGGAAACCATTTTGGACGTACCTTGTCCCTTATGTGGATGTTGGTTAAATACTCTGAGGGGACGTGAAAATCTGCAGGAAGAAGAGGTAAAGAGCTGAAACCCCCGGAAAACCTGCATCATTATTATTATTATTATAGTTTTCTGCGTTGAACGGCGTCCCTTGTTTTTCTGAGACACAACCCACACAGGTCGTCGCCTTATAAACAGTCGCTTATTTTCACAGCCAGCACACAGAGCACTGTGATTATCACACTGGAGTTGTGCAGAGGCCATGTGATGAATGTTAGGTGGAATATTAATTCCATAAATATTCAATAATCCCACCTCAACGGTTCAGGCTCACCTATATCCTGCGGTCGACACGGAGCTGACGCCCAGGGAGACGCGAACTTAGGATAGAGATTCCTGAGAGAAAAGAGAGAGAAGCGTTTAGATTTATTTTCTCATTGAGAGACGAAAATAAGTTTATATGAAAGGTCTCTCAGTCATTGCCTTCATTTCAAAATAAGAGCATGTTAGCTGGGATTATTTCATCTTTTTTTAGAAGAGGCCCTTGGGTGTGTGTGTGTGTGTGTGTGTGTGTGTGTGTGTGTGTGTGTGTGTGTGTGTGTGTGTGTGTGTGTGTGTGTGTGTGTGTGTGTGTGTGTGTGTGTGTGTGTGTGTGTGTGCGCGCATCGTACTCAGGTGAGTTGAGGTTGAGGCCAAGTGTGGTGAGGTCGGAGCCCAGCGCCAGGTGGACCATGCCAGGATCCGTTTCTGCCGCCCGGATGAACGTTAGCAAGCCGATCATCCCAAACTGGTCTGTTACCATGCCAACCGGGATGTTGGTCACGCGTCCTGGGACACAGAGACCACACATGACGCCGGTTCAGACTAAGATCTGTAGTTTTTACCCCCCCCCGTCCTGGAGTGTGCGTTTCTCACCGTCGGGAAGAACCTGGATCCCTTTCTTCTGCTGGTTGTTGTTGCTAGGCGCAGAGCTCTTGTCGCCAGGGAACTTTGGACCATCTGAGTTAGAGGTGGGCTTTCCTGATGAATTCAGATTCTGATTGGACAAGAAAAATGGAGGGAAAAGTCATTTCCCCAAATAAGTTGGATAAGTCAGGAAATGAAAAGAAAGCAGGAACAAGGAGAGGAAGTGGGAGAGGAGAGAACGGCAAAAGACAAAGACGGGAAAAAAGAAACAACAATAGAAAGACACCAAACAGGAAATGGACAGAATGAGAAATGAAAAGACAAAGACGAGAAGTGAACCGAACCGTTTTGCTGTCTTCGCTGGTGCTGGTGGGGTCTTTTGTTTGGTAGTTTGGCCCAGGAAGAGCTGGGAAGTCTTCGTTGTGGATGGAGAAGTCTTGCGACTGCTCACTGGACGGCTTGGTTACCATGCCAACTGGAAACATGGAGGATAGAGCGGTTAGTAATGCACCAATTAAAGCTTAATAATGGAGCACAAAATAACATTAAGGTTGATGAAAGAAAGAAATCAGCACCTACACAACAACACGTGTATGTAATTGTGTAGCCTTATTTTTTTACCCTCGCATTCTGCAAAGACCCGCCCCCTGCCTCTGATTGGCTCTGACCCGATACATCACCACAAAAAAAAATTCAAAATAATAAAGTGCTTATACTCTTTTTGTTTAGCATACTTCAAGTGTTCAGAAAACATAATACGTTAAACACCAGCATTCAAAAAAACTAAAAAAAATAATCCAGTGTCCTGTGTCGCTGTATGTGACAGAATTAAAAGTCGTTTACGGCCTTTTATGACGCTTTAATACAAACCCCCTCGTCGCTCTTACCGTAAGGAGCCCGACCGGCCAGCGGGTTGAGCAGTGGGGTGGGATTCGAGCCTCCGTCCCTCCGACTCCTGTCTGCTAACGCTGGGAAATCCGACAGGTCCAGCCCCGTCACATTCTCACTGCCGTCTGGACAAACACAGGGAAACCAACAAATATGAAGTTATGGCTTCCTTTAACCCTGTGACCATTATTGTTTGAGTAGAAATATTGATAAAAACACTGAAAACTTTGAGGCCTAATTGTAATTTGAATGTAAAATGTTATGATAATGAGATTTGTTTTTTTGTACCTGTGCCATTGAAGATGTTGTTGGATAACGAGTTGTTCAAGCTGAAGCCGGGATTTCTGTTCACCCCAAACCCTGACATACTGACACACACACACACACACACACACACACACACACACACACACACACACACGATTATTGTCAGAACTGATGACGTGTGTGTTCACCACTGGAATCAAAAAACTGGAACTGAATGAAAACAGACAGATGTGGAGGAGACGTCAGATTATCTTTAAAATGTTTGAAAATTTAAGAATTCTTCCACCAAACAATTCACTGAAAATGTGAGACGACAGGAGACTGTTTGCTAATGAAAATAATCATCAGTTGCAGAGAGAATAAAAGAGGAAACAAGGTTTTACTTCCTGATATCTAAATATCCAAAGTAACCAAAGGTCAGGAAGAAGGTCGAAGGTCTAGAGCTCAGTTTTCCCAGTTAAACTAACCTGGATATAGTGTGTGTGTGTGTGTGTGTGTGTGTTACCTGTTAATAGTGAAGGGCTGCCGTGCTTGCTGCTGTTTGGGCATGCCGATGATGCTGGGTGACGAGCGGCTGGGACTCCCCATGCTGCCGCTCCTGCCTCCTCCACCGCTGCCTCCCCTCTCTCCTCCTACCCCCATCCCTCCCGCCTGACCCGTCGGACCCCCCACCTGCTGGCTGTGGTTCAGCACGCTCCGGCTGCTCATGGGCAGGATACCCCTGCAGAGAGAGAGAGAGAGGAAAAACAACATGTTTTACAGTTGGAGCTGCAGGAGAAGGTTTGTGGTTTGTGGTTGTGAACAGGAACAGGAGCAGCTGGATTTGAAACGGGGGCGCTGAGGTAACGTGGTACGTGTCTGACTGAGCGCTCACAGGTGGAGGAGGCGTGTTGCTTCAGATACCGGTGAAACAACAGTTTACAACACTGATGGTCTGTTCCATCTATTCTTCACACCAGACTGTGTTGATCTGCAGTGAAGATGTTTTAAGGACTCACAAACACACAACATGACTCACTCTCAGCCAGTGTGTGTGTGTATGTGTGTGTGTGTGTGTGTGTGTTGTACCTGCTCGGTGAGGGAGGTGTGTGCATTGTGCCAGCGTTGGGTGTACTGGCATGACTGGAGAGCTGGCTGGCAGACTGGTTGAGCCCACTTCGACTTAACTGAGGTGCTGCGCTGCTGTTCATACCACGCATGGGAAACCCCAGAGCACCTAGAGAGAGAGAGAGAGAGAGAGAGAGAGAGAGAGAGAGAGAGAGATAGAGAGAGAGAGAGGGAGAGAGATAGAGAGAGAGGGAGAGAGATAGAGAGAGAGAGAGATAGAGAGAGAGAGAGAGAACAAAAACATGTTTATTCTGAAACTGGAATCACCGCCTCGCTTCCACCAACAAGTCGATTATATAAAAAAATATATAAATAAATAATGAATTAATTAAAACGATTAGAAACAGATGAGTGTGAGTGTGTGTGTGTGTGTGTGTGTGTTGGTCTTACTCTGCGGGCCATATAAACTGGCTCCCAGCTGTGACAGTTGACCCGTTGAGGAAGCAGAGGACGACACCAGCATCTGAAACACAAACAGCTCAGTCAGTTTACTGAGTTCTTCTACATCTAACCCTGAGAACTAACCGGACCACCTGAACATATTATGTTCTGTTATCCTTTACTAAACAGGTTCTTTAACACCCTCTTTGAAAATGTTTTGTACTTGTCCCAAAAAGATGTGAATGTATTTGAATTTTTGTTCCCACTGACTAAATAAGACAAATGTTAAATGTTGTTTAAACACAAACAGCCACAATAACTTTGTCAGAATGAAACTAAACATGTAAATATTGTGATTTCAATAAGGAACTCTCTGATGACAGAGGAAGTAATCTTTACAATATTTCCATGACCTTAAATCACAACTGCAAAGTCCTGCAGCAGAGACTGAAATTGAAATCTAACTAACAGGAACTTACATCTTTGTCAGGGCGGTGAGGAGGGAACATGGACTGTTGGCTGTAGTAGAGGCTGGAGTCGTCCGCGTAGTCGCTCTCCACCCCCCCCTCCATAAACTTCTTCCGGTTAGCACCAAACATACCGCGTGTCACCTGAGAGAGCAAAAGGGAAACGGTCAGACTGAAGAAGACACTAACTGAGACACAGACACAGACACACACACACACACACACACAAACTTGTTTTGCAACCCTGAAAACAAAGTAAATAAACAGATGTGTCATTTTTGCTTTAGTTTCATGTTGGGTGAAGCCATGGTTACTCATACCTGTTTGCACTTTTAAAATCTTTACAATTATGTTAACAAATGTACTTTGAATAAGTTTGGAATAATTGTAAGTTGCTGCTGGAGCTGCAGCTGTGAATTCACGTCTTATTTAAACAGATTAACATGAAAAATCAGACTTCTGCAGCATAAACACAGGTTCATCACTCTGCACCAACCGAGGTGTTTGTATGACAGTGGCACCACACATCGCCTCTGCATCATACAATAGAGCTGACAATATGTTGTTTAATTAAACACAGCTCTATGACTAGAAATACACTGCTGCATCCGAGACTTTGATTTTGCACATGAGACTGTTCATTTCAAACCTTTAAAGTATGACAGACCGACTTTAGGATGGCTACAACCATGAAATCACAGGTCCAGTCCTGGAAAAGCTGGTGTTTTGTCCATCAACATCTGCTAAGCTACAGCACAATGACATGAGAATTACAGCTGCAGCCAATGATTACTTCCTATATCGTTTATTCATTTGAAATAAAGAACGTCAGAAATTAGTTTTCTACTACCCAAGGTAACGTTTTCAGATGTCCTTTTCGGTCCAAACCCCCGAAGAGATTCAATTCAGTATCATGTACAACCCTAACCCTAAATTAAATGACTGAGTAATCGTTGTAGCTGTAATGAGAAAATCCAACTTTATCATTACATAGAAGGACAATCTGACCAGCATCATCATGTTTATAACCTGATGAAAAGCTGACTGTTGTAGTTTACCTGTCGTCCCTGAAGAACATGAGGTGGTGTTAATGTTCAGATCCACAGTCCTGTCTGGACAGTGATCTCTCAGGATTAGTTTTGTTTACTGAAGTAGGTTAGCCGAACATCCACGATCCCAAACAGAAGCAGCCAGTAAACAACGGCTAACTGAGCTAACACGCTTCCAACACTTACAACGCGTGTATTATGTTGTACACTACCGTGTTTTACGTTATAAATTTCACTAACGCCTCGCTCGGCTGTAAACACGAACCGAGCAGCGTGGAAGCTTCAATGTTCTTGTTTCAAATCTCCATCTCCGTTAAAGGTGCAGCAGTGTCGCAAAAGGCTAATGTTAGCTTTGCGAGCTAATGGGAGCTCCGATTATCTGTGTGACTAGCGCTAATTCTGACACAACACCACCCGCTAGTTTCCTTACAGCAAAGAATAACCGACATATCCTGCCCAGTCTTCTTTTAATGAATCCCTAACAAGTATCAGCCATTAGTTAGCGTTACCGTGTTAGCTGTAGAATGCTAGCAGCTAAGGCTAGCTAACAAGCGCACGTAAGATACTAGCTTCTTCTATAGCAATACATGGGGACGCTAGCATGAGAGCTAACGCTAACTACCGAGCGAGCTACTCGGCTAACACCAACGTAAAAAATCCGCTACAAGGGCAGTTTTAAGCTGTTCTAACACTATCCGGCAAGTCGATACAGTGGGTTTATATGCAGTTATGAGGGCAGGCTATCGAGCAGAGAGGAGACCACAGGACAGGTGTGTTTTTGTTCGGGTTTGGGCCTGCTGCGCCTCCGTCGGTCAGTTCCCCCAAACAACAACAAAAAGAACCAAAGCCACACTGCTGCGTTTTAAGTCGCATTTTTATCACTTCCATGGACAGCACGATTCCGCGGTGACTGTCGCACCACCGTTGTTTTAGCTAAATTTGGTTTTGCTTGGTAATGGCTCAGAAAATGAATTAAACGAAGAAACAAGGAGCTCACCGCATCAATCTTTTTTCCCCGCTACAATCCAAGATGGCCGACATCTCTTCGCCAATCAGCGAGGATGCTGGGATACCTTTCGCCTCTGACCTCTGAGCCCCCATCACTTCACTTCACTCCACTCATCTCCACTCCACTCCACTCCACTCCACTCCACTCCACTCCACTCCACTCCACTCTACTCTACTCTACTCTACTCTACTCCACTCCACTCTACTCTACTCTACTCTACTCTACTCTACTCTACTCCAATCTACTCTACTCT
This sequence comes from Seriola aureovittata, assembly GCF_021018895.1. NCBI lineage: Eukaryota > Metazoa > Chordata > Actinopteri > Carangiformes > Carangidae > Seriola > Seriola aureovittata. The sequence goes on from NC_079385.1 coordinate 20,563,557, forward strand.
ACTCTACTCTACTCTACTCTACTCTACTCTACTCCAATCTACTCTACTCTACTCTACTCTACTCTACTCTACTCCAATCTACTCTACTCTACTCTACTCTACTCCAATCTACTCTACTCTACTCTATTATACCATACTATACTATACTATTCTGACTTTTCATATAGAGATAGAGCTACAAACATAAATTAGGATAGGTATTGGCACTAACAATAAGACAGATGATAATAATAAGACCAATAATAAAAATAATTATAACAATAAAAATAAAAATAAGACTAATAATAATAATAATGTTACTAATTATGAGACTAACAATAGTAATAGAAGGAGGAGGAGAGATGAGCTGCACCATGTTTTCCACAGAGGGCTTTGAGGTGGTAGAGTCTGTTGTTTGCCTTTTGTTCAAAGTTATTGATCACTCTCTTTTGTCTAAGTCCCTCTGAGGAATGTCGCGTGCTGAATTTTGCTAATTTTAATTTTCTGGTTGTGTATTATCTGACACTGTTGTTGGGCTGCAGGTGTGAATTTTTAGTGTAGAGGGCACATTATGTCTGCCTCGGCAGAATTCACTTTGATTCTCCACATATTTGACCTGTTTTCTATTTTATTTGCGTTTGTGACATTTTTTTTTAGTTGCTCTGGACATTTGGAGCCAGACCAGAAGCAGAGCTCATCCCTGAGGGGGTAATATGAGTCAGAAATGTATGAAAGAAACTGCAGGGGGATCGAAACTTCACCCTGGGGAACTCCTGCTTGGTGATGACAGGTGTTAAAATGGCAGAGGCCTTTGATTTGGCGGTTGTTAAGAAAGTTGGAAATGATGGATTGGGTGGGTTTTGGGAGGTTGAGGTTATTTCTTTTCTGCTGTAGTGTCTATATCATCCATGATAGCTGTGCTTTTCCTGAATAAATAGAAGACCAATGTGAATTCCTGAGAGACCCATTGATTCAATGTGATTAGTGAAGCGTGAGCTGAGCACTCTTTCAAGCAGTTTTCCTATGTGACTATAAGAGGCTTATGGAGTGGTAGCTTGTGACATTGTGCCAATCGTTTCCTGGTTTGTGGATCATGTTTGAACTGTATGTTTCCCGTTCCCACTCTCGTTTTTGTAGTGGAAGTGGAACTGACTCTGTTAACACAAGTTGTGTCCAATCAGAATTGTTCAAATATTTGACTTTCTTTTCAAACCATTGAGATGTTAAGTTTAGATGGCTTGATAGCTTCGAAAAATAATTTTTCAATAAACTTAATAATTTATGAAAAATTGTGAAAATATGCTCTGCTAATGGCAGGTTAGCTAGGAGGAATAGTAAAGTCAATGAATGACGCAAAAGGCTGAAGCATCTTTGAGTGTGACAGGAAAAAGTCCACTGCAGTGCACTGCCATACCTGAGGACAAGGTCTCTATAAAAAGCTTTTTAAATACGATTTGTTTTTTTGACAATTTTCAATGTTTTTAAATGGAATAATCACATTAATTAAGATTATTTCTGCTTTTATGCAGAAATTCTGTTGGCTAGTGTTTAGATTAGATTAGATTAGATTAGATTAATTTTATTAGTCCCAAAACTGGGAAATTCATTCACCACAGCAGAAAAATAAACATCTATAGAATAAACATCTATGGAAACATACATAAAAAATACACCAAATATACACTAATAAATACAATATACACAATACACATGCTATGTACATGAAAAAGTTCAAGTTTGCACAGTGTCAGGAAGAGCAGGAGTTGTGGAGTCTGACAGCTGCTGGGATGAAGGACCTGCAGAGACTCTCCTTCTTACAGTGAGGATGTAAAAGTCTGCTGCTGAAGAAGCTGCTCAGAGACCCTACAGTGTTATAAAAGGTTGTAATAAGTATAAAGTATGATACTCAAGTCGGACAACAAATTAGTACTCTAATGTGATACCTCTCGCTTTCTCTTTAAAGCAGTTACTACCATGTTTGTTCCTTAGTGTGAGAACCAAAAACATGTTTTTTAACCTAAAATATCTTATAAGCAGTTGAGTTATAATCATCACTATTGTTAAATTGGTATATTTTTCAGCGGTTATGACAATACAACAGCAAAGTTTTACTCTCATTTGTTGAAAAAGAACAAGTTCAATAAATCATGGTGGGGGGGAATTTTGTTATTTATAATTTCATATTAAATAAATAAGATTATATGAAAAGAAGTGTCTCAACAAAGAAGATAAATCACTTTCATGCTATTTGTATGTTGTATGTATGATGTTTTGTTAATCTATACATGAACATTTTCTATGTCTCACCAAAGCACACATTGTAATGCTGGTTAGTGAACATTTTTTTTAAAATCAGTTGAGAAATTAACAGAATTATTGACCCTCAAATATAATGCTACATGAATATCTGTATTTTTTTCTAAAAACAAACATTTTACTGCATTTTTATTGACTACACGGCTTTCGATGTCTTATTTTGTAAATGCCACAGACTCCGGGGCGGAAGCCGCGAAATCTCTACAGTGGCTTTACGTATTCAATTCTGATTGGACAATCACGCTTAAGTTCTGCCTGACCAATGAGCGACAAGCTAGGAGCCGCTAGTGGCAATATAAAGGCGGATTCGACACAAAGGAAATATTTCTCTTCGATTCTGCGAAGATAAATTAAATCTGTATCATGTCTGGACGTGGTAAGACCGGAGGAAAGGCCAGGGCAAAGGCCAAGACCCGCTCCTCTCGGGCCGGACTCCAGTTCCCCGTCGGCCGTGTCCACAGGCTGCTGAGAAAGGGCAACTACGCCGAGCGTGTCGGTGCCGGAGCTCCCGTCTACCTGGCGGCGGTGCTCGAGTACCTGACCGCTGAGATCCTGGAGCTGGCGGGAAACGCCGCCCGTGACAACAAGAAGACCCGCATCATCCCCCGCCACCTGCAGCTGGCTGTCCGCAACGACGAGGAGCTCAACAAGCTGCTCGGCGGAGTCACCATCGCTCAGGGAGGCGTGCTGCCCAACATCCAGGCGGTGCTGCTGCCCAAGAAGACCGAGAAGCCCGCCAAGGCCAAGTAAACTCAGCCCACTCCAACTGAACAAACGGCTCTTTTAAGAGCCACACACTTACACTTTAAGAGCTCATTCCTTTATTGAAAGTCAAAGTACACACAAACAATGTAAGACATAATACCACTTTATTAATCCCATATGAATATAAATGTCCCCACAGTTTATATTAAAAATAAATGCCACCAAATACCAATGTACATAAGGTATTTTTTATCCATATGTACTACCAGTATACTATAATATACTGCAGTGATATAATTCCAACGATGTTTTCAGAATAATCCCTTATGTTGATTTATTAATTTACTCATGTCTTAGTATTTCTACACATTTTGTTCTTATTATTGTCTTAACAGTAAAAAACAAAAACAAAACATGTTGCTGTTTGAGTTGCTGAACTGATGCTCATCTCCCTCAGTTTGACCTCCTTCCTTTTGCAGAGTGTTGTTGATGTTTAACTGTTATTTCATGTGTTTTGTTAATTTGAAAATACCTTTTCACTGTTGATGCCGCCTTCTGCAAAATGAAATGAGGATTATATGCTATTGAAAATTGGCTTCTGCTTGTATAGTGTTTGTAAAGATGAAAACTATCAGTCTTTGAATCTGGGAAGTTTTACATATTCAGTCAATTTCATATAAATAGTAAGAAGGTTTGTGAAATAATTACAGGAGGTGATGATGGTGTGCAAGAAGTTGATCTTTGGGATTTTAACAATGAAAAGTGTGTGGTGAGTTTAAGATATTAACCAATGTCAGAATTACAAATTACTAATAATTTAAGACAATTGAAAGAAGAATAAACAAAATCTTGGACAGCTATTTTTATCATTCAAGCTTCAATTATTGTTGAATCAGCTCATGGCAGAAAGTTTATCTTTATAAAGTTCATGGTTTTTTATTTGGATGTGTGAAACATGAAAAAGAACATTTAAATTGAAAAATATCAAAATAGAATATTAATATCCATTAAATTATTCTTACACTCTCAGTTTAAATTTGCCTGAATATTTCAAAATCCACATATTGAAATGAAAAACGCCAATATTTTGGTGAATTTGATGGAACAGACTCGGACTAGACTGAAACATTAAGCTCCAGCTGTGACGTTGAGTAGTTGATAATTAGACAATTAGAGTTTTTAATATTTCAGAGGTCAGCAGGATTGCCAGGGTCAATGTTTAACTTTTATTTTGAATGAATTTTAGCCGGAAGTTCAGAGGCTCACGGGCTCTAGCTTGAAAGAGGAAAAGCAAAATGGCGGACTGAGGCGGAGCTGTCTGTCTTCTTTTACGTCCGCATTCACCATTTAAATACGGACGTTCCTGACTCGACATTTATCAGTTTCTCTTCGGATCAACCTGAACTCGACAACATGAGCGGACGCGGCAAAGGAGGCAAGGGACTCGGGAAAGGAGGCGCCAAGCGGCACCGTAAAGTTCTCCGTGATAACATCCAGGGAATCACCAAACCCGCCATCCGCCGTCTGGCTCGCCGCGGCGGAGTCAAGCGTATCTCCGGCCTCATCTACGAGGAGACCCGCGGTGTGCTCAAGGTCTTCCTGGAGAACGTCATCCGTGACGCCGTCACCTACACCGAGCACGCCAAGAGGAAGACGGTCACCGCCATGGACGTGGTCTACGCCCTCAAGAGGCAGGGCCGCACCCTGTACGGCTTCGGAGGCTAAACGTGTCACCACACACCCCAACAACACAACGGCTCTTTTAAGAGCCACACATCTCCTCTACAGAGAATCATCCTTTAGATTTAATATTAATTTATTTTAATGTGAAATGTTTATGAACAATATATTGTATGACTTCTTCATATGACAATGAAAGTCTGCTATTTTGGAAGAAGTGTTTACACAAATCCTAATCCCCCACAAAAGAGTTAGAGCACAATCCTTTGACTGGTACAATATCTTATGATGTTTGAAGCCAAACATTCACTCTAATATCACTTATTCATCTTGCACAAATGTTAAACATGATTCATTGTGATCAATTGGAAAGCTTTTACATTACATCATATTTTAAGATGTTGTGATTTTCATTGTATATTGTACTGATCTGCACTAAACTTTTTTTTAAGGTGTGCTTAATAAATAAACTTGGTTTCATGTGACTGACATCAACATTGAAATGTTTGATTCGATACTTTGGTCTTTTATTTACTCAAATGTAAAAAATCCAATCCAGCTAAAGCACTTTAAAAAAACAACCAGAAGGTACCAAAGTGCTGTACATGATAAAATTATAAACACAAGATAAATTAAAAGACATAAAACATCAATAAAAACATATATAATAAGACAAAACAGACTAAGAAACAAAGCGTAAGCATGTCTGACTGTGGAATATAAGAAAAGATCAAACATGACTTTATCGTATGGTCCCTAAATAAGGAAACTAACCTGCACTACAGTGGCCTGAGCTAACGACTAAACACAAAGCTAACTGCTTTCAGTCAGTCAGTGCTACCAACACAACAACCTGCCCCCCCCCTTCACACGAATCACTGTCACAGGTGTAATTATCAGTCATTTCTACCTTAACTGAACCAAACAGTCTCCACATGGAAACCTTATAACATTACCTTACATTAACATGTCACCCAGTCCTTGCAGTTGATTCTGAACTAGCTGCTCGTATATTGTATTTCCCAGAGGCCAAAATAACCATAATAACAAAATGAAAAAAGGATTGTTTTCTGAACGCTCCATAAATATTTGTTATGGTCAATGTAACATTCAGTTCAGTTTAACCAATGTTACTGTAGATGCTAACTCTACCTGGGATACATATACTTTCATTTATCACCTAAGGGAATTTCATTTGTTATAATTAATAATAAACAAATAATTAAATTAGTCAACATCCTTTTCTATTATTTATTTTTTACAAAATAAAAGCCTTAAAGATTGAAAAGTTGTGTTTTTAACAGTTTTAGCCACTTTTGCATCATACAAAATTACATTCAAGCCACATTGGAGAGCTTGACCCAGATATCTGAAGAGTATCTCTGCTGCTCAGTCACTTGTTTTAATTGCATAATGGTTTTTAGTTAATCTCAGTTTAGTCTTGTTTGATTGCCTGGTCCTTTAATCTACAACAGAAGACATGAATGACCTGACAGGTCACTCTCTACAACTGGCTTGAAAACCCCCAGGACTCCAGTTTGTTATGTAAATGTATTGGTGTGTTATCACTCATAACTTAGTCAAAGTAATGTGTAAAACTAGTTGGTTTTAGTGACCAGTTATGTTTTACTAGGACTTTAAATCATTATATAAATTTTGAATATTATGTATATTGTTGAAAGGACAGAGCTCTTATGAAACAGGTGTGTGGCTCTTAAAAGAGCCGTTGTGTTTGGAGTGTAGTCAGGCGGGTTTAAGCCCTCTCCCCGCGGATGCGGCGGGCCAGCTGGATGTCTTTGGGCATGATGGTGACCCTCTTGGCGTGGATGGCGCACAGGTTGGTGTCCTCGAAGAGGCCGACCAGGTAAGCCTCGCTGGCCTCCTGCAGAGCCATGACGGCGGAGCTCTGGAAGCGCAGGTCGGTCTTGAAGTCCTGAGCGATCTCCCTGACCAGGCGCTGGAAGGGCAGCTTGCGGATGAGCAGCTCGGTGGACTTCTGGTAGCGGCGGATCTCTCTGAGAGCCACGGTACCGGGCCTGTAACGGTGAGGCTTCTTGACGCCGCCGGTGGCCGGGGCGCTCTTACGGGCAGCCTTGGTGGCCAGCTGCTTCCTGGGGGCTTTGCCTCCGGTGGATTTACGGGCGGTCTGCTTGGTTCTTGCCATTTTAAAACGTTGTTCGTTTCTTCGAAAATGAACGTGCTGAAGAACCTAGAGGACGTCGCTTTTATAGCCGAGGCCGGAGCGCCAGTAAAGCTGATTGGTCGAGTGAGCGCACGTGATGTAGCGGCTCGTTTATAGGACAAAAGAAATTTGAAAATTCAAATTTCCCTCCTCTCAGGGCGGGAAGTGACTTCCCGCCCAGAGAGATAACTCTCTGTTGAATAAAGTACAACTTAGAACAACATATGAGAACTTTGGGACTCACTGCAGTTAAATGAATCAAATAAATATTAACAACAAAAAACATTATCATTAACTACACTGTGAGGTAGAAAAAAGAGTCAAAAAAGAGAACTGTTACAGAAGAATGAAAGTTTGAAATTAAATGTCTAAATCTAGAAAAGGTGTTTTCATTCAAAAATGAAATGAAATATTTTATTATTTATCATTAAAATTAAATACATTTATATTCATTGACAACTTTAGGGGCATCATAAAGAAAGTGGTTAATGAGATGTACTTTTTCTTGAGAGAACATCGAGCTCAAATTGCTGTAATGTCATATATCTGGTATTTTATGTCCTAAACTGTATTTTAGGATGCGGTGTGTTTGTACAGCTGCTATCCTGACCAGGTCTCACGTAAAAGAGATTTCTTTATCTCAGTGGGACTTTCTGGTAAAATAAAGGAAAATAATAAATCAATGTTAATAACAATAATAATAATATGATACCTTTCCTGATGTATTTTCACTGGTACCAAGACAAAATCTGCTCTCTGACGTACAAGGCCTGGCTCCTTCATGCTCCATCACATTGTTCATTGATTAAACAATAAATCTTTCAGGGTAACCTCCACGGTGTCGTTGTCAGATAGTCTGTATGTTAAAGACAGACGGACAGACGGACGGACAGACGGACAGATGGACAGATGGACAGACAGACAGGGGAAGGAGTGATATTAATCTCACCAACAGTAACCACTCACCTTACTCTCCAAAATGAAAATGAAACGAAATCGTTAAATCACACACATATAGCTTTTATATATATATATATATATATATATATATATACATATATATACACATATATATATATATATACACATACATACACATACACATACACACACACACACACACACACACACACACACAGACGTATTTATCCTTTTCTCCTTTTTCCCCTCTTTTCTACCCTTTTCCCCTGCATCCATTTCTTTCCTTCTTATTAAGTTAAAAGAGTTTAACAGACATAAAATATAAATGAATAACTACTGAATAAAAAAGTGTTTCATTAGCATTTAAAAAGATGAACAGGTTTTCTTAGCTTCACTTTCACAGTAGAATCACAATCTCATGTCCGTGTCCTGCTGTTAGATTTCCGGGTGGAGCTGCTCCTTCACGCGTTAACAATCAGCCAATGGCAGAGCGGCGACAGCGCAGCCTCATTAGCATATGGTGTGTAGAAGAAGAGCAGGCGCAGCGCTTATTCTTCACATTTGCTTGAGGAAAGTGAATCTCTGACGATGCCTGAACCAGCGAAGACAGCGCCCAAGAAGGGCTCCAAGAAAGCCGTGGCCAAGACCGCCGGCAAGGGCGGCAAGAAGAGGAGAAAGACCAGGAAGGAGAGCTACGCCATCTACGTGTACAAGGTGCTGAAGCAGGTCCACCCCGACACCGGAATCTCCTCCAAGGCCATGAGCATCATGAACTCCTTCGTCAGCGACATCTTCGAGCGTATCGCCGGTGAGGCCTCCCGCCTGGCTCACTACAACAAGCGCTCCACCATCACCTCCAGGGAGATCCAGACCGCCGTCCGCCTGCTGCTCCCCGGGGAGCTGGCCAAACACGCCGTGTCTGAGGGCACCAAGGCCGTCACCAAGTACACCAGCTCCAAGTAAACAGCTCTGCTATAACAACAACCCAACGGCTCTTTTAAGAGCCACCCACTTTCTCTACAAAGACAAAACCGTCCTCTGCTTTGACTGTAAACTATTTATTATCATATCGAAAGGTGCTGCAGTAATAAATTTAATACAAATGTACTTGTCCACATGCCTTATCATACAGGGTATAGACTATAAATACTTCTTTGTAGCTCGCGCTTAACGTTTCTTGAATAAGAGCTCAATGGAGACCTCTGCTGGTCAAAGCAAAGAAAGGTGCTGTGGTTGAAAATGTTTCACAACACATGAATCTTCCATTGATACATGAATACATAAAGATGTTTCATTGCATACTCCATGAAACTAAAAACAATAAAGAAACTATTTGTGGATATGGACAAGTCATGAAGAGATGAAGTAAATAAATGCAGGTGCATGCACACACAAGTTGGTAAAAGTATAATGAATCCACCAAATACACCTTTACCCACTAACTCGCGCCTTTTTAAACTTTGTGAATCAGAACTCGAAATGAAGCTTGAACAGTATTAGAGGTATGACATTTATTTTAAATTTGTAATTAAAGTTCCTCTTCTGAAAGGATCATAGACGATTAATTGTAAAAACAGATTTGTGTCCTTTTCTAATTTGTAATTTTTTTTACCAATACTTTATTTATTAGAGGTCACATGGTTCAGGATAATTTAAACTTTAACATCATATTTTCTGATGTAGGAGACAAACTCACAGGGAGCCATCTACATGCAGATACAATAAGTAGAGAATAGTTAAGATTAAGTAAAAACTATAATGGAACATGTTGGTGTGCTGTTTGTAGAACACTAATTTTTAACGAGTTTCGTCATAGTGACAAATATAATAGTGAAACATTCACTTCTCAGTTTGTTAGTGAAAACTAATGCAATGTAATAAACTCCTTCATGAAGGATGTAGTAGGAGTAGCTGATGTGATATGAGAAGCTTTAATACCTTTTAGGGCTAGTTTGTAGTTTTATATTCTCAAGTCAGACTTTTAATAAACCCACATTCAAACGAATGTTAACGGAAGATCACGCATATTAATGTCTTTAAGTTAAATCAGTTGTTTACAGTGAACGTTGGCATGCAGTGTATGTATGTAAAATCATGTATATACAAGAATGACAGGGATTTTATTTTCTGTAGCAAAATACAGTCACATTAACAGTTGCTCTCCCAGGTGTGTGTTTACTCTAACTCACTGGTCATGTACTGACTTCTCTCCCAGCACCAGCTACTGATCACTGTAGTATAATGCACAGAGCGCCCTCTGTTGACCATAATGTTCTTTACAGGAACAAAGTAACCACAGTTCCAATGCACAAGAATTAGTGGTGACCATTGTGGCTTGTCTCACAAAAAACGACATAAATAAATTTTTCTTAAGCACAAAACTGTTAATTGACATTAATTGCTAACATTAAAACTAAAGGATTAATCTCTGTAGAGGAGATGTGTGGCTCTTAAAAGAGCCGTTGTGTTGTTGGGGTGTGTGGTGACACGTTTAGCCTCCGAAGCCGTACAGGGTGCGGCCCTGCCTCTTGAGGGCGTAGACCACGTCCATGGCGGTGACCGTCTTCCTCTTGGCGTGCTCGGTGTAGGTGACGGCGTCACGGATGACGTTCTCCAGGAAGACCTTGAGCACACCGCGGGTCTCCTCGTAGATGAGGCCGGAGATACGCTTGACTCCGCCGCGGCGAGCCAGACGGCGGATGGCGGGTTTGGTGATTCCCTGGATGTTATCACGGAGAACTTTCCGGTGCCGCTTGGCGCCTCCTTTCCCGAGTCCCTTGCCTCCTTTGCCGCGTCCGCTCATGTTATCGAGTTCAGGTTGATCCGAAGAGAAACTGATAAATGTCGAGTCAGGAACGTCCGTATTTAAATTGTGAATGCGGACGTAAAGGAAGACAGACAGCTCCGCCTCAGTCCGCCCTTTTGCTTTTCCTCTTTCAAGCTAGAGCCCGTGAGCCTCTGAACTTCCGGCTAAAATTCATTCAAAATAAAAGTTAAACATTGACCCTGGCAATCCTGCTGACCTCTGAAATATTAAATTGGCCGCCAACATAGACTCTAATTATCAACTACTCAAATTTACCAAAATATTGGCGTTTTTAATTTAATATTGTTTCCACCTGTTATGACCTTTGCAGGGTTTGGAGCAGGTTTATTTCATTTGGATTTGTGGATGTGAAATATATATTCATTCAAGTTTATAGAATAATTGAATGGATGAGCCTGTTTGAATAATTTTTCAGTTTGATTGTTCTTTATGTGACATAATGAAGTGTCCAAAATGATTCAGTGTCACATATAATTTAGTGTCCAAAAGGGAAAGAGTTATCATCTGAACACATTTGGAAATGTTGTTTAGATTATTGTAAAGGACATAACAAGGAGGTTTCTCTCCTGCTCTGATGTATCCAAACACATTTAATTTCAAGCCTGATTGAATTTTAATACAACCTGGAATTATTGACAAATGTGCGCTGCATCATACAACAAGTACAGTCACTAAAGAAAAAACTCAGCCAATACCTCAGTGGTTTATTAGGCCGTGGGATTATGGAGCTGAGAGGAAGTGAAGGACCAGTGGATCTACAAACATATAAACTTCTGAAGCCTTGGAAATCCTCTGTGAAACTAAGTGCGGCCACATCCTTGTTCAAATGTATTCATTCAGCTCATCTGCTTTAGCACTTTCATGGAACGTCATTAAACATTATATATTTCTTGTTTGTGTTATTTGAGTTATAAACATGTTAACAAACCTTTTTTATTCACTGACAAATAAATGAACATGTCATCCAACTTAATGATGTTAATGTTTGAGACCAGTTAGACCTCAGAGGTTTGACCTCAACAACAAAACCCATTTATTTTGGACTTTAGAGGGTGGTGCCAATGTGCTGACTGCAGTTTTTACTGTGGTCTATAAAATACAGTAAAGTATATGAAAGTTTCATATACTCCCATATTTGAGCATAAATTACAGGCAGTCTGTGAGACCCATAGACTGTAAATAACAATGGATGTAAACAGGTGAGTTCTTTAAACAGGTGTCATGAAGGAAGAATTTAGCTCTAAAGACCAAAACTGTTTTTGTACCAGGCTGTAAACATGTTTATATCTGCTGCAAAGTTGGACATTTTCACATGGAAGTCTATGGGACTGACTCACTTGGAGCCAGACTCTAGTGGTCGTTAGAGGAACTGCAGCTTTTGGTTTCATTTTTCAGCTGCTTGGATCAGACCACAAACCTTCAACATTCAGGTCATTGAATGGCTGCACTTGTTCATACAGATCTGTGTGGTATAAACTAACTCAACTACAACACAGAAAGTGTGATGTAAAGTAAAAGACAGGTATTTGTGGTCAGTTTAGGAGCAACATGTTAAGCCAATGTGTGGTTGTTATAGATGTGCAACATGTGTTTATGAGAAACTACAATAATAACTGATAGTATGTTATTAATAGTTGTATATGGAAATGATTATGTAGCATATAAAAAGGAATGAGCTCTTAAAGTGCAAGTGTGTGGCTCTTAAAAGAGCCGTTTGTTCAGTTGGAGCGGGCTGAGTTTACTTGGCCTTGGCGGGCTTCTCGGTCTTCTTGGGCAGCAGCACCGCCTGGATGTTGGGCAGCACGCCTCCCTGAGCGATGGTGACTCCGCCGAGCAGCTTGTTGAGCTCCTCGTCGTTGCGGACAGCCAGCTGCAGGTGGCGGGGGATGATGCGGGTCTTCTTGTTGTCACGGGCGGCGTTTCCCGCCAGCTCCAGGATCTCAGCGGTCAGGTACTCGAGCACCGCCGCCAGGTAGACGGGAGCTCCGGCACCGACACGCTCGGCGTAGTTGCCCTTCCTCAGCAGCCTGTGGACACGGCCAACGGGGAACTGGAGTCCGGCACGAGAGGAGCGAGTCTTGGCCTTTGCTCTGGCCTTTCCTCCGGTCTTACCACGTCCAGACATGTCTAACGAGAAATTTCCTGTTGTGAAAATTACGAACAGAATAATGCAGTGTCAACAAAGCCCGGGTTATATAGCTGCCATCTGGCCGTTCATTGGTCAGGTACAGCCGCTGCGTGATCGTCCAATCACAAAAGGTCACGTCATGTTACTGTAGCGAGTATGAGACTTCCGCCGCAGAGTATGTGCCACTTACAAAATAAGAGTTTCACTGTCAAAAAATAAAAGGTTGGTTATAAGTATAGTGCATTAATGTACATACAATTAGAAGATGTGTAGTCTAACACAACGTTCATTTTCCATTTCATCTTATTAAAACTATTAAACACTGAAACAATCATAACTTCTGAAATAAGAGACAGTAAAATAGGGACAACACACATAAATAAAATCAAAGATTAAAATCAAAGGGAATAAATGCAACATATAAATAAGGATTATGAAAAAAAAAATGTCCAAAAATATATATATTTCCAAAAGCAGGTCTATATACACAGTGAAACAGAACAAAGATATTGAAGGAAAATATTTCAGGCTTTACAAGTTTCTACTGTTTTGGAGTCATGGAGGAGATTAACACTGATGAAGGAGCAGCGTATGAACATCTGTTTAGATGTTTGTCCATGTGAGATTTTTGTGTTTGCTGCAGTTTTAGCAATTATTTATTGGCTGGTTTCGTTTTAGAGGGAAAGAAACAGTCCAGAAGAGTGAGACACAAACTGTCCACGTCACACGGCTCATACATGCACTCATGCAATCATATCTATATTGTTTTACTGTGGGGAAGATTGTCAAATTTTCTTTTATACTTTTCTATAATGTAAGCTAATCATGTACCTTTTCTTTATCATTAGTGCTATGGTCTGTATGGCAACATCTAAACTCTTAATTAATTGTACAGAAAAATAAAAAACATCCATCCATTCAGCAACTCTTTCACTCAATAAACGCTTCAATGGCTCTTGGATCCTTGTGTTTATATGTGCACACCAGCTAAAGGCTATAGGTTCATTATCCTTATATAATATCCTTATATAATCAGGCAACATAATCACATGTCAAGTCTAGATTATACATATAAGATTTCATTCATTCATTGTGATGTTACTACAGCTGTGGCGGTGTGGTTGTGTCAGGATGAAGCAGATCCACCTCTGAATGGAAATCACTGCAGACATCTGCAGTGATTTTGATTTAGTTTATTCACTTTAAAATCACCTTTAATCAAAGTTATGTCTGTTCTACCGAACATTATTCTACATCCACAGTAATTGGCTACTTACCTGTGACTGTTGGAAAATGTCATGTGACAGTTTAATTCAGGGACGTATTGATCATTACTAAACACTTTCTATTATTAAGTGAGTGGAGAAAATAACATGTCAAAAACAAACAGGAATTGTATAATATATAAAGAGTAAGTTAGAGGCTGGACATTTGCTCTTAGTGAAATATGTGGGTGGCTCTTAAAAGAGCCTTTTGTTGTGTTTAAAGTAAAGTTTTGTAGATTTACTTCTTGGCTGCTTTCTTAGCGCCAGTCTTCTTGGGCTTGGCAGCTTTGGGCTTCGCCACCTTCTTCGCAGCCTTCTTGGGTGTAGTCGCCTTCTTGGCGGCCTTCTTCGGGCTCTTTGCGGCTTTCTTGGCCGCTGCGGGTTTCTTGGCGGCGGCGGCGGCAGGTTTCTTGGCCTTCTTCGGGGTGGTCTTGGCCGCTTTGGGCTTCTTGGCGGCCGCCGGCTTCTTAGCGGCGGCTTTCTTGGCCGCGGGCTTCTTGGCTTTAGGGGCGGCGGCGGCAGCGGAGGCGGCGGGCTTCTTCACCACCTTCTTGGGCTTCTCGGCGGTCTTGCTCGCCTTGAAGGACCCGGAGGCTCCGGTTCCCTTGGTCTGGACCAGGGCGCCTTTACCCACCAGGGTCTTGATGGCGCGTCGGACGTGGGCGCTGTTGTGCTCCACATCGTAGCCCTGAGCGGCCAGAGACTTCTTCAGAGCCACGTAGGACAGACCTTTCCGCTCCTTGGACGCGGACACGGCCTTCAGGATCAGCTCGCTGGCGCCGGGGCCGGTCTTCTTGCTCGGCTTAGCGGCCTTCTTCTTCGCTGCTTTGGCCGGAGCGGCGGCGGCGGGTGCGGCTGGGGCGACTTCTGCCATTGTACTGTCAAACAATCACTGTCAACGAGAGCGATCGGACTGATTCAGATTCTCCTGCAAAGACTGGAACTTAAACACACCATGAGAACCGTGGAGACTCAACCCTGCCGGCCTCTCCACAGAGCCGCGGGAACAGGAGACACTTGTGTTTTCTCTTTGCCGATAAACCCAGAAAATACACGTTTGGCGGAACTAATCAAATCTATAATCGTATCGATCTGACAGCGAACGAGTTTCTCTGCGTGTGTAAGTCAAATAAAGCTCTGAAGGTTTTTGAATATGGATTGGGAGGCCTTCAAACCTCTCCTATCTGCCGCCGTGAGAGGCGTTGGTCCGGGACTTTTCTCTCTCATTTCTCTCCTAAATGTTTTAAAAACCTCCAGAAAACTAATTAAAAGACTTTGACAGTGAGATGAGAAGTTTGTTCACAGATCTGATGCTAAAAGATTTAATTCCTGACACTAGTTTTTAATTAAACACAGGTTAGTTTGCTGCCTTCAAACACACTCATGCCAGTCGAAGCCACTGGCTGAGTTACTTCCTGTGTCATCTATTTACCAGTTACTCATTTTTAATTCATCATGGATTCATTCCTAAATTAAAGTTACTGCAATCTGAAGTTGTGTAACATGTATTTACATCACTGTAATGACTCAAACGACTTTACACACACACCGACCTCAAAAGGAGACAGATGTGCTCAAGCTCACACACACACTGTCAACAGTAGAGGTCACTTTATTTATCACTACACTTGATAACAATCAATAGAAGATCAATACACCTGTTGATTGGTTTTTCTACAATATCAAAGCAAGAAACAAATTATTTCAATGAAACAGACACTTAGGAAGAAAAACAGAAGAATAAAGGTTCATTCAGTCAAATAACAGAACACTTGTGTATGTCTGGACGACTGGGTGAAAAGGTTGATTTAGATGTTTTAATGTATGAAAAGTCACTTTTAAACAAATAAAACATAAAACTCCAGAAGAACGTGAGGTGAAATAAGAAAGTTATATTACAGTGAAATGGCACATCACAAAAAACTATGGATTTTGCAGCACAGCTATAATGAATATGCCCTGAATGTAGTGATGAGAAATACTGTAAAATGTAAATAATTCACATTAAAATCAAACATATTTATCATGCTGTAAATACACCCTATTTCCAGTTTATGAGCCACATCAAGACACAGCTGTTGGTATAAATCAGGTTGAAATAACAACTAATAACTACAACATTATCAGAACCATCATAAAGATGAATCAACACCTGTCAGCTGATCTGATCATTATAACCTGGATTTATTCCACTGCTGCTGTTTTACACTAAATCACTATTATATGGTATAATTGCATTGTACTATAGTTTATATGATGGTCTTCGTGTTTAGGGTGAGAATAAACAAATACTTTTGAATTGCCTCTAACTATTTATCATTTATTTTTGTTTTTTCAGTTGGTCACTAGAGGCCATCTTCATTTTCATTAGATTTTCTATTCATGGCACATGAGTCATTCTTTTACAGCATGAAGGATATTTTTTGGGTTATTCTGTTTAAAAACATATTTAAACTGTTAATCCTGTTACTTTTGTTTATTCGGTTGTCATTTTACCTTTATGTTGTCACAACAGAAACAAGATTTAAATCTAATCTTAACCAAAACAGAATCGCCTTCCACAAACTCCAGTGATCTTTGACCTAAAGGAAACTATGGCGAATTATCCAACCTCATTAACTGACAGTTATTACATGTTTTACTATAAATAATATTTAAAGGAGGTTATATGCCATTTATATACTGTCTTTGATCGCATGACATGTGACACATGTCAATACAACTCATTTTGAGTTTTATGTCCACATTTACAGTGCATTCAGAAAGTATTCAGACCCCTTCATTTTTTTCACGTTGTCATGTTGCAGCCTCATGCTGAAACTAAATCTAAAAAAAATTGCAAATTTATTTAAAAAGTACAACCTAAAATACTGATATAAGTCAGTCAATCAGACAATTAGCTATGACAGTAATAATTACATTTTTGAAATTTTGATGAAACCGAGATTGAACTGTTTGGCCTCTGTTATGTTCCCTGACGAGGAACCAGGGGACGATCAGGAGGCAGAACAACGTGTGAGGAAAACCAAGGAATTTTCTTCTTAAACTAAAACACAAACTAAATCACCAGACAAGGTAACTAAAAGCGCTGGTTGCAAATGAACTATAAAACAATACACTACCAGGGTTTTCACAGCGTACTGAAATGAGGGTCAAAGAGCAAAAGAAAACACAGGTAAGTCAGGTATCGTAACACCCTCTTTCACAGGAAGCACAGCAGCGTACAGCTCCCACCCTGGGGTGTATTGTCATGTAATGTAGTGCATTGTACTGTGGAGCCAAACCATCACATACTTCATTCAGTGTGAGGATGACTGCTAATGTGCTGAATCAGCGTAAGACCTCCAGAGCAGTGCGGTAGTCAAGCATAACAATAAAACACATATTAACACGTTCATTAGGGCAAGTCGTCATGCAGCGGAAATTCTGAATTGTTTAATATGTTTTTCAAATGATAAACAGCCGTCTAGTTGTGTGACTGATGCAACATCAAAGGTTAAGATCCATGGTTTTTATACTTTATACTGGTCTCATGGTTTTGGTTTATGATGGTTTGATTTTCTCATGATCTTCCCGCCTTTTTTTCATCATGTAGAACAGGTGGACAATAATGCCACATACGATATAAAAATTGATTGGTCAGAATCTAAATATTGTGGTTAAAGGTGTAGCTGCTCGATAGAAAATAATTTTATATTAGAACTAGAAAATTCCAGGGAAATTTTGAGTGCCACGGGGGCTACTGCCGGGATGAGTACATGATTTATTTCCAGTGTTCAAACGTCACCCTGATCATATTCTGGTTTTGAGAAATGTCTTGATATAAAAGACTCTGATATAAAACAATGTCACATCCCTCCATCATGTATTATGTGGAAATATCTCATATTCGGTGTTGTTTTTTTTAATAAAACAAGAGGCAACATGTCTTCAAACTGGCATTTAAAGGGTTAAAATCCTGAAAACTAATAATCATTTGGTAGGTTTGAGCAGAACTGAAGTGGTTTAAGAGATTTATGCAAAAAAAGCAGAAAAAAATATTGATATATGATGATTTTATAGCATTTTCTTTGTGTGTCCTTTTTTGGACGCGAGGAACCCCAGAGGGAACAAAATGTGTTACCAGTGTATAATAGACCTGTAACAGTAACTGACATTAGATTTTAAAAATATGTCAAAAAAGACACTTTCTTGCAGAAATCCATACCTGCGTTTATTTATATTGACCATATTTTGTTGCTGATCAGATATGAAGACAAACCTGGAGGAATCTAAGTAAAATCTTACTTTAAAAAAAGATTTAAATAACTAATGTTTCTGACTTGCTTGAAAAAGCTATAGATCTAGATCTAGATCTTCTTCTTATGTTTGGTAAAGGTATTGATGCCACTACTAGTAATACTACGATTTATGAATACAGTCCATTCCTCTTGGAATTAGCACAAAACAATATATTGACCTCAGAAATATATGAACAGTCTAAATATAATGTCCAGGAAGATGTGAATCATGTACATACAAATAGTCAATGTTTGTGCATCAGGTCAGTGGGAACATATATCTTACCCAGTTCATAGATAAATAATCTGTAATCCATGATAAATATGAGTATTTATATCTATCATTTGTTATGTTTTAAACATATATTCAGTAAATTCGAGCCCATGATCCTCCTGCCAGACCCGGGCCTGAGGCCTGAGGCCTGAGGCCCCGGCAGCAGCTCATAGGTTTGTTACAGCAGAACAGTGAAGCAGCTCATCCCAAAGCAAGAAATTACATTTCTATATTTATTCCTCCACTTTTAAGTGCTTTTGCTTTAATGACAAAGAAACAGCTTCAGATTGTCTTTGGTACAAACACTTTTTACAGGAGAATAAAACTAATGATAAACACAGTGACTGTCTGCCATAGCAGGTGTCAACACCGTTTGAGTGTGTTTGAAGGCAGCAAACTAACCTGTGTTTAATTAAAAACTAGTATCAGGAATTAAATCTTTTAGCATCAGATCTGTGAACAAACTTCTCATCTCAGTGTCAAAGTCTTTTAATTAGTTTTCTGGAGGTTTTTAAAACATTTAGGAGAGAAATGAGAGAGAAAAGTCCCGGACCAACGCCTCTCACGGCGGCAGATAGGAGAGGTTTGAAGGCCTCCCAATCCATATTCAAAAACCTTCAGAGCTTTATTTGACTTACACACGCAGAGAAACTCGTTCGCTGTCAGATCGATACGATTATAGATTTGATTAGTTCCGCCAAACGTGTATTTTCTGGGTTTATCGGCAAAGAGAAAACACAAGTGTCTCCTGTTCCCGCGGCTCTGTGGAGAGGCCGGCAGGGTTGAGTCTCCACGGTTCTCATGGTGTGTTTAAGTTCCAGTCTTTGCAGGAGAATCTGAATCAGTCCGATCGCTCTCGTTGACAGTGATTGTTTGACAGTACAATGGCAGAAGTCGCCCCAGCCGCACCCGCCGCCGCCGCTCCGGCCAAAGCAGCGAAGAAGAAGGCCGCTAAGCCGAGCAAGAAGACCGGCCCCGGCGCCAGCGAGCTGATCCTGAAGGCCGTGTCCGCGTCCAAGGAGCGGAAAGGTCTGTCCTACGTGGCTCTGAAGAAGTCTCTGGCCGCTCAGGGCTACGATGTGGAGCACAACAGCGCCCACGTCCGACGCGCCATCAAGACCCTGGTGGGTAAAGGCGCCCTGGTCCAGACCAAGGGAACCGGAGCCTCCGGGTCCTTCAAGGCGAGCAAGACCGCCGAGAAGCCCAAGAAGGTGGTGAAGAAGCCCGCCGCCTCCGCTGCCGCCGCCGCCCCTAAAGCCAAGAAGCCCGCGGCCAAGAAAGCCGCCGCTAAGAAGCCGGCGGCCGCCAAGAAGCCCAAAGCGGCCAAGACCACCCCGAAGAAGGCCAAGAAACCTGCCGCCGCCGCCGCCAAGAAACCCGCAGCGGCCAAGAAAGCTGCAAAGAGCCCGAAGAAGGCCGCCAAGAAGGCGACTACACCCAAGAAGGCTGCGAAGAAGGTGGCGAAGCCCAAAGCTGCCAAGCCCAAGAAGACTGGCGCTAAGAAAGCAGCCAAGAAGTAAATCTACAAACTTTACTTTAAACACAACAAAAGGCTCTTTTAAGAGCCACCCACATATTTCACTAAGAGCAAATGTCCAGCCTCTAACTTACTCTTTATATATTATACAATTCCTGCAGTTGTAAATGTGTTTAATTGAAAAATTGCTGTGTAAAAGAAGAAACTTGAGAAGATGGCGTTTATTGAATTTCTATTTTTATATACAGTTTATTTAGTATATTTTTGTATTGGTGACCATCCTGGTTATAAATCACTGCAGTGATTTCTAGATGGACTTAATGATACTGTAGTTTTTAGAGCAAGTACTTACATTTTTCTTCGGGTCATGACGTTTTTTTCAAATGTCACTACAATTGTCTTGTTTTACTGTCAGTCACAGCTGTGTCACCTGACTTGAGACTTGTGTATATAACTTTCTACTGTTGAACTTGATTGTTGTTGTATTATTTATTTCTATACACTTTTTATAATAAAAAATAATATTAGAAAAGTGTGTTTGTGTGTGTGTATATATATACTTTTCTAATATTATTTCTGTCTTTGTGAGTTTTCCCTCTGGGAATAAATAAAGATCAGACTTATCCATAATGCTGTAAATTCATTACCAGTAAATAAACATTAATTTATCTTTATATTATTTATATCAACATGACACCCAGCTGTGGTAAAATTAAACAGCTGTTACGCTCATTTACTTTCATTACTTCCATATAACAGACAGTTACAGTAATAGTTATTACTATTTGGTTGTCAACATTTATTTTACAATAAATATTTAGTCTCCATTAAATAAAACTTATGGTGTGAACACACACAGGTGCATGTAATGTTTTTTGATCCAACCCACTCATATACCAAATGTTTATTAGATAGATTAATACTTATATTATTTTGTACATGACAATTTAAAATATTATATATATATATATATTTTTTTTTTTTTTTAAATAATCATATATATAATATTTATTTTTTCCTTTCTATTATTTAATGTATAAAATACTTGACAAAATGTTTTATACATGAAACGTGCATGCCTACTTTGGTATGACGCTGCAGACGAGCAGCTACGTCACGTGCACATATTCGACCAATCAGGCTTGTCGGCGCTCCGGCTCTGGCTATATAAACAGACACGAGCTGCTACTGAATCACAACTCTTTCTGAGGAAGAGGAAGAATCTCGTACTCGCCCGAAATGGCAAGAACCAAGCAGACCGCCCGTAAATCCACCGGAGGCAAAGCCCCCAGGAAGCAGCTGGCCACCAAGGCTGCCCGTAAGAGCGCCCCGGCCACCGGCGGAGTCAAGAAGCCTCACCGTTACAGGCCCGGTACCGTGGCTCTCAGAGAGATCCGCCGCTACCAGAAGTCCACCGAGCTGCTCATCCGCAAGCTGCCCTTCCAGCGCCTGGTCCGGGAGATCGCTCAGGACTTCAAGACCGACCTGCGCTTCCAGAGCTCCGCCGTCATGGCTCTGCAGGAGGCCAGCGAGGCTTACCTGGTCGGCCTCTTCGAGGACACCAACCTGTGCGCCATCCACGCCAAGAGGGTCACCATCATGCCCAAAGACATCCAGCTGGCCCGCCGCATCCGCGGGGAGAGGGCTTAAACCCGCCTGACTACACTCCAAACACAACGGCTCTTTTAAGAGCCACACACCTGTTTCATAAGAGCTCTGTCCTTTCAACAATATACATAATACTCACCAAATATATAATTAATCAAACTCATTTATATGGTTTATCAAATATGGTGAACCTTTACATGTGGAGCATAACTGATCCTGAATCAGTTCAGGAAAAAAAAGTATCAAACACATTTTTCCAGCCAGTTTTGTAAAGTTGTTGAATAAAATTAATTACTGTCTTCAGACCATAAACAAACTGAGCCTGTGAACACTCGCTCCAGAAGCACAGAGTTACATTAACCTATATGTGGCTTAGAGACATGTATAGATGCAGTAATATGATTACACTAAATCTGTTAATAGTTGAAAGACAACCTTCCAACATTATCCCAGGCTTGGCAACGTCATCATAAAGATATCCCCGAAGTTTTTGTTCACAACATGAAATATATTATACAAACAAGTGCAGCTACTTCAGAATTAATATTCATTACAATTTAATATAGTTTGTAGTAACTTCAACTTTTACCAAAAGTAGGAATTAACCTTAGTCACTTATGATTTACAATGTTTGTAGCGTCATAAAGAGTTTAAACTTCCTTTACACAGTAACAAGATACTAATATTAAATCTAAAGGATTAATCTCTGTAGAGTAGATGTGTGGCTCTTAAAAGAGCCGTTGTGTTGTTGGGGTGTGTGGTGACACGTTTAGCCTCCGAAGCCGTACAGGGTGCGGCCCTGCCTCTTGAGGGCGTAGACCACGTCCATGGCGGTGACCGTCTTCCTCTTGGCGTGCTCGGTGTAGGTGACGGCGTCACGGATGACGTTCTCCAGGAAGACCTTGAGCACACCGCGGGTCTCCTCGTAGATGAGGCCGGAGATACGCTTGACTCCGCCGCGGCGAGCCAGACGGCGGATGGCGGGTTTGGTGATTCCCTGGATGTTATCACGGAGAACTTTACGGTGCCGCTTGGCGCCTCCTTTCCCGAGTCCCTTGCCTCCTTTGCCGCGTCCGCTCATGTTGCTGATGGTTCTCAGAAACTGATGATGAGCGCGTGAGTCGCGTCGCTATTTGAATCCTGTCTGCGGACGTTAGTGAAGACTACATGTATCCACTGGGCGGGAAACTGGGCGGGAAACCGTTAACCGTTGGCGTTAACCCTTTGTTTAATGAACAGAGGACATTATCTTATGTTTTCATACAAACTTCTTTAGATATCTAATCACGTATTTTTCTTTATTTACATGTTTTCCCGCCTGTTTCCGTCAATGAGTGAAATGCACGTTAAATTATCACTGTGCCATCCTTTCAGGTTTCATTCCTCCAGTCTAACACAGTATTGTATTTATCACATAAACGGTGTATGTATTAAAATAAAGATAATGTGTTGGTTGTTAAGGGACAGTGTGTTTATCATCACAGAGCAGTTTAATGTCAGAGTATGATGGATGATAATCTGATGTATTTACTGCATTATTATACAGAGGTCCGAAATAGGAAAAGCAGAACAGAAAGCAATTGTTTTAATTGTTGGCTGCGTTTTATCATCTTTATATGATCCTGTTTAATAAGAATGTTGTTTGTTATTTAAATTATATTGTAAAGTCTTGTGTGTTCAGTGTTCTTTCATTAATAGTCTTTAATCTACATTCAGGTTTCTGTTGATAATGAGATTTATCTACTTGATTAAATAAAAAGGTAAAAAACAAAAATAGTAAACACAATAAGAGAACAGTATAACACTGATGTGATATATTTGAAGTGGGGGATTAAATGAAGGCGGTGGAGAACAGAGCAGTTTTTAAACTTCTCTCTAAGGTTCAGTTTGGGCAGATCTGGTCTCCACTGTAGTTACTCAGTGACGAGCTCATGTGGACTAAAGACTTATTTATACACACACACACACATAAACACTATATACTTATATAAACACCTCAGATACAAAGAGAAGTGAGTTCTTAGCATGTGCCAAGAGGATGATAAGCTTATTTCTTAGTGAAGGATGATGTTGGGACTTTAGACTTCAACTCCACTATTGTTGGTATTTGTATTAATTATGAACAGATTATATTTGTACGACACAAAGCAGAGGAAGGTTTTGTCTTTGTAGAGAGAGTGGGTGGCTCTTAAAAGAGCCGTTGGGTTGTTGTTGTTATAGCAGAGCTGTTTACTTGGAGCTGGTGTACTTGGTGACGGCCTTGGTGCCCTCAGACACGGCGTGTTTGGCCAGCTCCCCGGGGAGCAGCAGGCGGACGGCGGTCTGGATCTCCCTGGAGGTGATGGTGGAGCGCTTGTTGTAGTGAGCCAGGCGGGAGGCCTCACCGGCGATACGCTCGAAGATGTCGCTGACGAAGGAGTTCATGATGCTCATGGCCTTGGAGGAGATTCCGGTGTCGGGGTGGACCTGCTTCAGCACCTTGTACACGTAGATGGCGTAGCTCTCCTTCCTGGTCTTTCTCCTCTTCTTGCCGCCCTTGCCGGCGGTCTTGGCCACGGCTTTCTTGGAGCCCTTCTTGGGCGCTGTCTTCGCTGGTTCAGGCATCGTCAGAGATTCACTTTCCTCAAGCAAATGTGAAGAATAAGCGCTGCGCCTGCTCTTCTTCTACACACCATATGCTAATGAGGCTGCGCTGTCGCCGCTCTGCCATTGGCTGATTGTTAACGCGTGAAGGAGCAGCTCCACCCGGAAATCTAACAGCAGGACACGGAGGAGACAGTTCAGGGGAATGTGGTTCGACCCCATTTTAACGGTACAGACAACGTGATGTGTTCATAACGCTTCACTTGAGGCATTATTTAGTTATAAAATATAAAATAAAATCTATTTTGATGCTCATTAAAGACACATGTTGTGTTTGTCACATCAGTCTGATTTCATGAACATGTTTCATACTTTTGATCGTTAACAAGAGGATTTTTTTTTTTAAAGATTATCAATTAAAAGTGTATAAAATATTAACCGGTGAAAACATTTTGGTGTAATCTTAAACTTTACTTGAATACGTATAAAAAAATATGTGGGAAGTTTAGTTAATCTGTTTGGGGACTGAACCTACAGCACAATGAGCTTTTTAATTTATTAATTTATTTAAATGTAATTAATCAGTCGTTTTTTCTAGGTCAGAGGGGACAATTTAAAAGACTGATACCTCATACAACCTGGTTTTGGAAGGTGTCTTATATCCAGCAAGCTGCTCTTTGTTCAACATTTACTTTAGATCTGGATAACATGAGACAAAGTAAGAATTGGCCAGAAACTGTATTTATACATAAAAATCTGTCTCTAACATAAATTCTGTTTATTAACTTTTGTTTATTAGTGTCATCTCTCTCTCTCTTGTGTTTAGGGAATAAATCTATTATACATTATAATAAAGTTAACCTTCTATTTCAATACTGTTAAGCAATGCCCTCTACAAGAAGGAATTTGGATCAACCCTACATCTGCCATATTGTGCGCTCTTGTACAGTTTATTTAGTGTATGATATCATGCAAGAACATATATAATAATTATTTTCATTTCATATAAAGTTCATCTTGTGTAAAATCTTTAACTGTCGAAAATAATTAACATGTGACATGAAGAACCATTTAATACATTCAGAATTTATGTCAGTATCAGGATGAAATCACACAAAATTGTCTGAAATGGAGAAGAAATTCTGTCCTGAGATTTTCTGCATTTGAAGAAAAGGTACATCAGAGAAATAATATAAGGAGAATTTAGACAATAAAGATGTTTAGACAGCGACTGTGAATAAAATCAATGTCAGATTTATTGTTTGGAACCTAATGGATGATAAAAATAAGGAAAAAATGAAAATAGTAGATCAAAACTACTCTATTCTTAATGATACTGCTTCAGCTCATGTCTTCTTCTTCTTCTTCTTCTTCTTGTTTTTGTTCTTGTTCTTGTTCTTGTTCTTCTTGTTCTTCTTCTTCTTCTTCTTCTTCTTCAGCAGTGTGATAAACACGGCCACACTGTGCTGAGATAAATGTATGTGCACGTTAGTGGCGCCATCTAGTGGCGAAACATGGAAACACCACCTTCCTCATTTCTCCTCAGTCAACAGCAAACAGCCACAGTTGAGTTAGTTTCAGTTTATTTCATAACTCTTCTGCATATATTATTAACATTTTAACAAACAGGATTCTTTTTTGTTAAAAACACAATGTAACATTAACGGGATTGAGGTTTAACATGTGATACACTTAAACCACTTATACACAGAGAACGTCAGAAAGTTTTGGCTTATTCAGACCAATTTGGCAGCGTTGTTTTGGGGAACGGTGTCAGTAAAGGTACTTGATGGACGGAGGCAGCGTCACGGATGATTCACACTCACAGGCAGCAAAGTCTTAGTGACTCCACACAGGAGGGGGAACTACCTCCACTACTGTTGGCAGAGCACAACATCATAGGGCTGTATTCAGTCAAAACCATGCAGTAAAAATGAATAAATAAAACAAAAGAAAATCAAAACACTTTGCAGGTTTGCCTACAAACAGTTGCTTTTTAAGAAATGTTGTAAAATGTGGATTTGATTGAAACAGATTTGTGGACCATGAGCGCCAGTTTGTGCCTCTGAGGGGTTTTTTGTTGTTGTTGTTATGGTTACAGTCCAGTCAAAGAAAAGCAAAAAGAAAAATGCACAAATCAAACTCCTAAACAGGTTTCTTCATTTCTGAGATACTCTGACACTGTTCAGTACAAAGAGATATTACATGAAGTGTTTCATAGAGCAGGTTTTTAAACCCTTTTGAAAGTGTTTGAACCAAACAAAGAAGGAAACTCGTCGTCGCTCCTGCCGTGCAGCACGTCACCACAAGTTCTGTCAGGATCATTTATCGAGTTTAGTCTAGTTTCTTTCATATTTTCATTTCCATATAAAAATAATGTGTCAGAATGATATGTAAGATACAACCAGAAGTCTGTCCCTGTGCTCTGGTGTAACTCCTGATGATTCACTGTGTGAATGGGTGAATGAGATATTGTAAAGCGCTCTGAGTGGCTGACAGACTAATGTAAATGAGGTCTATTTACCATTTATTTAGTTCTGGGGCTGGTTTGGATGGAGAAACCCCCGTCCTTCCACACCTTTCAAACATTCGAGTCGGGGGCGTCTGTGAATTCACACCCACTTATCAGAGCTTTTGTGTCCTTCCTGTGAGTCTCATGCATTTCCTCTTATTCCTGCCTCAGCAAAGAAGCTATTACCCAGGTAGCGTTAGTCCAGGACTCTGCCTAAAGTTTAAAGTCCCCATATTTAAACGATATCACCTCCCAAATCTCCACAACCTTGCAGTTCCAAGCAACGTGAGCATGTTTAACACATCATACAAACTAGTTCTGATCCAGGATCCTTTGGTCCAACCAAGTTAAGCCCAGATCAACAGTAACCATGCTCGGTTTGCAAGAATTAGCCAGAACTAAACTGGTTTAAACATCCACATACTTTTGGCCACACGTCGTATCACCTTTACAGTAGTTGCCATCTTTGTTTGGTTAAATGAACAGAGATGCACCTTGTAAAACAGATTTCAAAAAGAAAACATCACAGAACTGAACATTATTGTGAACATGACAATTCCCTAAAAGGCACAAACTGAATCTAGTGAACCACTGATGCATTTAACTGAAATCAATAAAAACCCGATCAGCCTGTAAGATAAATATGTGTGTGTTTGTGAGTGTGTGTGTTGTGAGGTAATATGGAGAGCTAATGGAGGATGTTTGTAGGAGTTGAGGGGTAAGGCTGGACATCTCCAATCTACACAGTACAGGGATAGCAGCTTCGAGGAAACACAGAACACGATTCACAACTGCAGAAAACAGGGTTGAAACAATAAAACTGGAATTACTGTAAATTCTCAAATACTGGATTCTATTTGAATTATATTCCTAATAATTAAAGTCATCTTATTTTATTAATAGCAAAAATAAACAGGACTTTTACTTCTGGAGGCCTGATAAACAGCCTGATACACTATTTACTACCTACAATATAAGTAGATGTAAAGGGGGTTTCCAGAACAGTTACCTGGTGTCAGCATTGTGCAGCAGTAATTCATTCCCAAACCTAAATACAAAAGTCCATATATTAGTTTCAGAGTTGTCAACCAGACCTTAACCCTGTTCAGCACTGACGGACTGAGATAAACTAACAGGGTCCAGACTCTTCTTGTGAATATCAGCTAACAAGGCACAAATCTAACGTGAATTTAGTCATGAGTTTTGCAGGTATCAAAAAACTTTTCAAAGATTTTTAACCCCAATCTCTTTCCTTTCTATGTTGCCTGAAAATGACATATGTCCTCGCTCGATACAAGAAACGACGCATTAAGTAAACATATTTTGTATAAAAATATAGAATTAAAGAAACCAACATCAATGTAAACGAATATTACTGATCGTTAAATGTTTTAATTTCGGTTTATGTCGCACAAATTGGGCACAAAGATACAAAATCTTCAGCCGCCATCTTTGCAAAACTGATTAAAAATCAAATCATTTTCTTTAATTGTTCAACATATGTAATATAATTTCATCCAGATGGTCAGAAGAGTCTGTGAGGATCCAGAAATACCTGCAGATTGTCAGGTATTCAGCGTAGCTTTCAGGAAGAGACTGATGTTAGCTATCTTTACTTAATCATGACCATTACTTGTATTTTATTTGAGAATTTACAGTATTTCACCTCCCACTCTGGCACTCACTCATTCTTTCCCCACTTGCACACACATATGTATTCATGCCACTTATAGTTGCTCGATTGATATGTAGGAGGAAGTACAAAATAACAGCAAGAAGAACAGGCCACACAAAGGTAGAGAATACTAAATACTTCAGATTCAAGCCCCTGAACGTACAGTAGAAACCAAAAACATCGCTCGAAAAATCCAACAGCTAAGATGAGCTGACAAAGAGGGGCTCGTGATGTCAGCCCCCCCCGAGAACGGTGAGACCCTGAATGCATCTTGCTGTTAGGGAGTGTTTAAAACGCCTGGCGCATTGTTATCTGAGATAGGCTATGGCTTTGGCCCTGGTCGGAGCAGGAGGGGATGCAGCTGAGGAAAACTAAACTTGGACAAAATCGTCTTTTAGCAACAACCAAACGTCCGCTCTCCCTCAAATGTATTCAGATGATTTTTTTTTTTTCTTCTCCCTTCATCTGTCTTATCGTTTTAGAAAAATAGAAATCAGGAAAACATCATTACAAAAATAAACCAAAAAGTTCATCCAAAGTCTACATCCACATGACAACTTCACATAAATATGGACTGATATTGCACAGCAAGGGATTCCTTCTGATATGAAGTAAATCACTGACACAACTTGTAGAAAAAAAATAACGTTAGGACATTAAAATGATCAAAAGTTGCATGTCCTGGTTAGGTTTGATTATTATTATTATTTTTTTCTCCAGAGAGACAAAGCAGCACAATCCCAGGCCCTCCTACATCAGGCAGATGCTGTATCCTCTGAGTCCTGCTCCAAAGAAAAAGAAACTAAAAAAAGAGCAAAAGAAAAGCTTCAGAAGTATCACTGGTGAATTTTGGTTGAAGGCACAGAGTTCCAAAAAAAGGGTCGAAGATGCTGTTTTTTTTTTGTTTGTTTGTTTGTTTGTTTGTTTGTTTTTTTGAAGAGCAGCAGCAGTTTTTTTTCGTGGTTATAGTTTCCAAGGTGGAGGGGGTTCCTGCGGTCGGTCGACTCTCCTGATGGTCGGAGGGCAGGGCTTCAACTCTCTGTGGAGACAGAAACAAACACACCACACATGTTCAGAGGTCAGAGAGCAGAACACGGTTCAAAGCAGCGGCAACTAAATGCTTTCTGAGACTGTCCTGTAAGACATTACTATGACATTATTATGACCCATAGTTAGGTTTTGTTGCTAGGCGACATCTTGTGGTCGTAGTAGTTATGGCAGTAACAAAGGGAGAAGTGCGGTGACGTAGGATAAAGAGAGACAAAGTCCACATCAGATAGCAAAATAAATCTGACCCATACTGGTCCACATGCTTGTTTTCTTCTTTGGGTTCCACGGCCCAAATCTGGCCCACATACAGCATGACTCTCTGGTGCTACTTCCACATCTGGACCAGTTCTGGTGCACACACAGAAAGATTTTCATCCGTCAGCCAAGACCAGAGGATAACAGCCAGAATCTGCCCAGATGTGCAAGTGTATGGGCCAGACTTGGGCCGATGCTCCAGGCTTATGTTGGGCCAGAAGTTTCATTTTGCTCTCTGGGTCGGGGGGAGGATGTGGTGGATGGATGGGTCGACAAAACACAGGAATATGACACAGAGAGCAGTGTTCGATTCCCATGTGAAACTAGCTGTTTATATTGTAACCATGACAACACAGAGGGTGTAATGTTGAGGAAGATACTTATTTTAACCTAAATCATCACCTTTTCCTAAACCTAACCAAGCCATGACCATTATTCTTGTAACCAAGGCGACAAAGAAAGGTACGCTGCTCCTGGTACAGCTGGCGTGTATTATCGTAACCATGACAACTGATGTCCGGTACGCCTGCCGCAGTAAGGGCGCTATTCCAGGAAACACTGCCATGGGTCGTATCAGAGGGTTGAACAAAACAACCTGGTATGTACAAGTATATACTTGTAATTGATTATCATGTTGTATTCACCACTGGTAGTCGAGGCCCAATCAGGGAGCGACTGTGTGTGTCTACATCATCGTTTCCAAAGGTCTCAGTTTCTGTCCGTCCAGACTACAACACAAACCCAGAGTTTTCAAAATGAAACAGGTCCAGCAGCGTTTCTGAAACTCTCAGTTTTAGGCGTTCAGAGCTTCAGAGTCATGTGGACAGCAGGAGTAAACCAGCAGAAGAGATGAGTGTTGAACCTAAAACACATTGTGTGGTGTTTGCCACAATCGATTCTTGCAAGAAAATAAAAAAACTAACCAGAAAAGAAAACCGTGTGGTTGCAGAGTCAAGTTTTCAGTCTTGAATTTTATACAGAGGCTGAAACTGTGAGATGTAATCAGCGCTCGAAAACCAAAGTGTGAGGTTTTGGTAAACTGTAGGGATCCTGACAGCGGGTGCTTTTTGTAGGGTGGTCAAAAGCTCGGGGTCTATTTACTGTATGTGTCGATCCGGTCCTCCCACCCCCCACCTTTTTCAACATCTTCCTCGAAGTTAATCCTGCCCGCAGCGGCAGATGGTGCTGGGAGCATCCATGGCTGTGCCCTCAACAGCTCCTGTAGTTATGAATGATTGCATGGTCTTAGGCATTAAGTTGGATCAGTGTAATCCACTGCAGCATATGCAGCAGCAGCCCCGCGGGGCCAAATCCAGCAGGCAAGAACTTCCCTCCTTCACTTTCCTCGCCAAATGCTCACCAAGGAGGCCAAGAGGTGTTAACATGGGCCACCCTGCCCTAATAATGTGATACCACACACAGAATTATTCATTATTTATGTGATGTTTGGTTCATGTAAAGGTGCATTAGAATTTATAGATTTTTTTTTTTGTGTGTGTGTGTGCATCTATAATAGGATTTAGCATTTGACTTTTTATAATTGTTTAGAAAGTGTTTTAATTTACAGTTAATATATATTTTATAAGCTGTTTCTAAGGCTTGTTCAGTTCTGAGAAGGTTTGGTAATGATTTTGTTTAATTTGGAGATTTAATTTGAAGGAGTTTGACTTCCGGTTGACCTCTGGGTGGTCACGCGAGAAAGACGTTAGTGACAGAGATGAGTTAAGTTGTAAACGCTACGGACTCTGAAGTGTTTCCCGTGTGATTGTGTGACGTGTAACTGTGGATTGTTTGTTAGTTTACTCGCTCCTTTGTGTGTGTGTTTGTGTGTGTGTGACTTTGGGACTGTTTACGACCAGCGAGGTGTGTTTTTTTTATTCACTCTGGAGCGAGCTAGCTTGATTAGCTGAGCTGCCGCCATTGTTGGGAGGAACATCCGTCTTCTTCACCTGCGCGGACGAGAGTGGAGGAGCAACGGTCGGGAGGAGCCGTGACTCGGAGGACGGGCTGCCGCCAGACACGGTGTGATTCCCGGTACGTGACTCCTGCTGCTGCTGCTGTTTGATTCATTATCTCTCTATTCAAGTGTCTGTTTCTCCATGAGCTCCACCATTAAGCGCGCCAACAAACCTCAATGCAAAAGCTTGTTTTAAAGAACAAACTAAACTATAAACTGCACTGAGGTTAAGACAAACTGGACAAAAAAAGTCAGACTAAAGCTACCTGGGTCTTTTTGTTTTGTTTAATTCATGTTTTTCAAATTGGGTGTGTGTTTGATTTGTGGGATTCCTGCATTCAGTTAATACAAAATTCAAACTGAGGAAATGTCTTTCCCAGTATATGCTGAATAATTGATAGAAGATAATTAGCATATTTCTGTAGTCACACCACACTGTTATTGAAGCCAGGGTTATTCCCTTTTAGCCTTTCAGTAGTTAACATACAATCATACTTTTCCCTAGATGTGTGTTTTATTCAATGAAATGTCTCTTTCACCATTTTACTAAAGGGGTTTAATAGTTTATCACGTTCTGTATAAGTGTCCTTCACATCAGGAGCCGGTGGTTCAAGGGTTTCATTTTTTATTTGAGCTTAGGACAAAATAAAAAGTGAAACAGAAAGTTATAGTAAGAGTTTCATCTAATTTAGCCAACCTGTGTTGTAAAGGCCTGAATATACATGGATGGAAATCATTTATGCCATTGACCAATCACAAGCCGTCTTTGAGCTGATCTTTGAGAGTCCAAAACAGATGAAGCTATTATAGCCTTTTAGCTTTATTTGAATAAACTGTGTGGACTTATCCTCCCACCAAGCTAAGATAATGAGTTTACTAGCTTGTTATTTCATAGAGCGTCATTTTCCCTCTGAAATTATTTTTTTAATTGAATGAAATTCTGTAAAATGATGAATAAAATGTCACAGGAAAGTAAAGGAGCTGTTGTCTCTGAGCTAACCGTTAGCTTGATGGCTACAGAAGTGCCCTATTCAGTTCCCACCAAGTTTAAACCGATCAGCACCAATCCAGTGTATGACATGATCAATGCACATTAAATACAGTTTCTGTATCAGTATAGAAATTAGTGTTTTTCCATCAGTTACATTTATTCTTTAACTTCTGGCTGTTGTGACACGTGACTTAAAAAATTATGGAATTTTTAAATTTAGCAGAAAAAGGCACCGTTTTAGTTTAGAGTTTGTATTTGTTAACAGAATCAGACGGGGACATCAGGCTGACAAAATAGATGTAATTATTGATCTGTGATGAGATTACAGAAGGAAGACAGTAATATTTTTTTGCTGATTTAGTCATTTTGTTTCCCCCTTCCTTTTTAGACCAATACTCAAATCAGAAAGTTGAGGCCTTGATTAATCATTGAACAATTAGAAAGCAGGAGATTTGTGTGATTTGAACAGTTGGCACAAAACTGATAAACATAAACTTGGACGTGTGTCTGTACTTCAGAAAATGCTGGCAGTGTAGATCATCCCTAATGCTAAATGTTCCCTTTGAACTCTCTCTTTGAGCAGTATTTATTATTAATTCATCAGCATCACTGGCTGGATTATCTGAGCACAGTCGAAATCTAAACACACACAGTAGACAGTGTCTTTGGTTATATGGACATAGGTGCATCCAACAGGGTAAAATGTTCTTGCTACTGTCTTTGTATTGACAGATCAAAGCTGATGGAAAAATGAAGATACAACCTCCACACATTTCCATTTTTCATTCA
Organism: Seriola aureovittata; assembly: GCF_021018895.1. Lineage (NCBI taxonomy): Eukaryota > Metazoa > Chordata > Actinopteri > Carangiformes > Carangidae > Seriola > Seriola aureovittata. Next base: position 20,597,011 of record NC_079385.1, read on the forward strand.
TAACATAAGCAAATCCCTTCACCTCCCTGTGACCTTCCCTTCAGCCTCATGAGTGCCGTTTTTTTCTGAATGACTTAATCATTGATTATCCTCCGTCTGTAATCACGCTGACGTCCTCAGCGGGACGTCTCGTTCCGTCCTCGCCGACAGACGGACGATTAATGATCTAACTCTGTTAAAATCAAAAGTTCATCCAGGACATCGCTCATGTCCAAGATTCTCTATTTAGAGATGTGTTAGGACGTGTTTTTAAAACGTAAATAAATTCAGAGTAATCACTTATAGTTAACATCAGGCTCATTGTGTAATTTTAAATATGGTACTTGTCTTTCTCTTGATTCTCTCTGGTCTTAAAGTTTACATAAAACAGACTTAATGGATCATTAGATCGCCTGAGGTTTTGAATTTTAACGGATGATCAGATTTCTCTTTATGAATTCATTCGTGCGTTTCTTTCAGCTGATCATTCTTGTACAAATTTGTCAAGTATTGGTATCTCGATGCAGAGAAAGAAATATTTCTATTCTTCTAAACTCCAAATTTAGAGGGTTTTGACTTTTGCAATAAGCAATAGCAATTTAAATAAGTTAACTAGCACTTCAGGGAATAATAATGAGCATATTTCACAATTTCCTGACATTTTATTCAACAAATGATTAACTGATTATTAAAGAAATATACATCACATTGTCAGTCCACAGCCCGACTTCCCTCCAACTTCAATTCCATGTGTGTGGAAACTATTTACTTGGAAAAAAACCTGTTCACAATTATATAAATAATTCTCCAGTGTATTGATAATGAAAATAATTGTTGTTTGCAGCTTTAATGATTTTGCACAGAAAAAAGAAAGTAATTCAATACAAAGCAGTTTTAGAGAAAGTGAGCTCAATATAAACTAAAATAAATAAGATAATAAATAAGACGGAGGCGGTCCCTCTTCCAGACCGGGGCCACAGAATAGAAGATGGAGCTTCCATTATAGTTAATGATGTCGTTAAGCGGTGCAAATGTCCAACACATTAGCGATTAATCAAATTATGTAAAAAGCTTTTGGAGCCGCCAGCGGTCCTCTTTGTCTGGATGGTGATCTGTTTAAATCCACATATCACTGCAGCACTAATTGTATTCTGAGTGTCTCGTAGTTAAAGTAGCAGAGGATGAGAATACTTGTGCATTTTTACTGCTTATACTTTAACTTTATTTAACTGATTATATTTATGTACTTTTGTATTTAAATGCAGGACTTTAACTTGTATTGGAGTCGTTCTACATCCTGGTTCTGGTTCTTTTACCTCCGTACAAGATCTGAGTTTTCCCTCCACCACTGCTCTTTATTAACCCTCTGATATCTTCAGACTCGTCAGTCTCATTAAACACCACAAGGTGGAGCTGCAGCATTTCTGCAGATGTGCGTCGTCCTCTCTGCTGTGGGAGGTTTTTGGTCTGAGAGACGCGAGACTGCTCTGATTTGTTCACTTGGTTTAGTTGTGGTCCGTCCTGTAAATACATGATCGAGACATTGAATCATTAACATCCAGAGGACAGGAGGAGCTTGTCTCTGGGACTGACGTCGTCTTTTCTTTTGTTTCACCTTAACTCTGCACTTTGACCTCTGCAGATGTAATTTTACATTAAGATGGGAACAGTGACATTTGGGCGCTCCAGCAGTCTGATTCCCCTCCGGACTATTTAAAGCATGAATCTATTTGACAATGCGAAGCAGATTAAATGCAGAGAGCTCAGTATGTATGAATGTATTTATGTATGTGTGCCTCTGTTGGTTCAGATGAACACGTGTCCTGCGTATCTGCTGTTACACAGTGGGAAAATATGCACAGAGAAAAAACTGTGTGTGTGTTAGATTTGATGATTCACTGCTGGGGTTGTGAAACATCACGCTAACCTGCAGGGTGTTTTTTTTTTTTCTGCTGTCAGCTCACAAAGTGGGAGAGGTTTTATTTTATGTTTTTTTTTCATGGTACCACCACTAATTTGGATTTATTTGTGGTTGCTATGGTTACCATTTTCCATTTAGAAAAAGCTTTGCAATAAGATTTCTGACCTTGAGTTTCACCCTTTTAATTCACGTGTCTATTGTTGTTATCACAAGGGGCTGCTGATGGTCTTTTCTATTAATCATCACATCAATTCTTAATATAGTATCAGTAACAAAGTCGTGTTGATACCAAGCATTTATTAAATATGAGGTGACAACTGGAGAACAGGAAGTAACAGTACTGACAAATGTCATTAACAGGCAATTTGATTGGTTAAATATATTTATATTTTAAAAAATTAAACTCTAATGGAACCTATTATTAATTATTTATTTATTCATTCACATTCGTTTTTATTTTTTTTATTTTTCCTGATAAAAAAATACACTGACATATCAATGACCGAGGAAAATGTGATTTAACAAACAAAAAAAAGTAATAAATATAAAATATTATGTTGGATCCTATTGGATCCCAGAATATTGAGAATGGAAAAATAAAAAAAACATTTTACATGGCAGTTATTGACGACAATTTGCTCTATTAGCAGCATTAATTCGCCCTATTATTTATGGTCGTATTCTCTTATGTGACAGGTGTTGCTCTGGGACTCCTCATACAGTTATAGCCCTTATCTTTATCCATGGGTATATATTACAGACTTGGTGGATAAACGTGGTGCCCCAAAAGTGACAATATTATGTATTTTTGTGATGTCATTGTCCATTTAAAGTCTGTAATGTATCCCAGAGATGTAAAAATTAAAATTTTATATGATTTTAAACATAAAAAATATTGATTATAATCACTATCTCTGCAGCTTTGACACAAACAATAGTATTGATTTTAAAAACTACATGTTGCTCGATCCCTAAAATAGACAGCGGAGATCGACGAGGTGTCGCTGCTGGATCTGTTTTTCATCAGAGACCCTCCCTGACCTCTGGATGTGAGGATGGCCGCGGATCACGTAGCACGCTCGGCATTATGTACTTAATAACAGACACTGCAAATCCCGACAGGACGGGCTCCAGCCTCAGTCAGCGCGGCGCCGCAGCCTGCAGGACTTAGCTTGAGCCAAAGTGTTTTTGCAACCATTACACAGATACCGCTGCAGTTTTAAAAGGATCTGCACACATTTCAGACCTCAGCACAGAGAGAGAGAGAGAAACATAACACACACCTCTCAAATCTGGATGCATAAATTGACCATATCCAAATCTGTTTTCACACCCAACCTACATAATCTGGGGACGGTCTGGCTGTTCCTTGCATGGAAAGGAATTATGGGAAATCTGACAGTGACGGGCTCTCGAGAGGAGGCCTACAGCTGTCACAGTATATCACACATGTACACATGGTCTGGGCTAAAGATGGATGTTGTTGGAGTCCTGACATAGACAGAAATGATAAAGAGCTTCAGGTTTTTCACCTGACGCCTCGTTCTGACTGGATTTCTGTCTCCAGGGGAGGTGAGGTGATTTTAACATCACCTGCCCTGATCAGCGATTTTAATCCTGTCATTTTTCACTTTCCGACCCCACCACATAATTACAGCCACAATGATATCCTGTTTTTTCTGCTCCTCCTGCCATTTAAATCCTGTCCCAGAGATATGTGCTTGTTTTTTTTTTTTAAAGTGGATCTCTGACTTTTTTTTGCATGAAGAGCTGCTTGTCCTACTTTATTCAACAAGTCCTGCGATCCTAAACACCGGAGTGGCTGTTTGTCCGTACCCTCAGATACAGCCCACAGGAGCGACCAGCACTTCGGTTATGGGCTAGAACAGTGACGTCAAATTCTGGCTTTGAAAATGAAACCAGAACCAAAAAAGGAAACTTGTATTGAAAAAAGTTATATTGGCACAGACATAAAGTTTGGCACTGAAAAAGAAAGGGGGAGCGCTCGATTTATTTACATTCAGAAGCCTGACGGGACCACATGCCGAGGCAATGGCTTAGTAACTCCAGAACTGCTTCTCTCTGCGCGCTAACGTTAGCTCATACCGGTCAGCTAGCTAACCCACAATAACCAAACAGTGAGGACTGCTGGTTAGTCGATGTCACAACTGTTTGTTCCTATTTCCCAAATTGGCACCATTAAAAGTAGCTGAATTACCCATGAGCACTTCCTGTTTACAGTGTTTTTCATAGATGTAATAACTGTCACTGTGATACTGCAGAAAACCTGAAACATGAAGTTTTGCAGCTTCATTTCTCTGGATTTATTTGTTGATGGATTGACATTGTACATCAGAGATATTTCTTTCTCTCTTTTTCCTTCTTTCTGCTTCATGCCCTCGTCTGACACAAACCATATCCTGTAATTTCACCGGGTTTAAACACCGTCCAAAACGATGAGTTAAATGACTGAGGAGCACGGTGAAGATTACACTCCCCACCTCCCTCTGTAATGTTAATCCTGCATTAATGGGGCTAAAGACATATTTTTATTGAGCCTCATCACTGACGTAGTCGCCCAAAAAAGGAGGGTAAACTGTAAATCCCATCTCCTTAACTTAATATCTCCTGGGGATTTAAATCATTAGAGTTCGTTTTAGTCTGTAAGTAAAAACTTTTCTGCAAATGACAAAGGACAGTTTTGTTTTAAAACATAAAGATTTGTGTTTTATCATTTGCAAATTTCCTCCTGCTCTATCCATCATCTGGTGTAAAAAAACAAAAACAGTCTGTAATTTAACTGTTGTCTGAGTCTAATCGGTGCAAGAGACGAGTGAAAACACATTGGTTATATTTTACAAAAACAAGCAGGATATTGTTTAATGATGAAAAGCAGGAATTATGGCCCAACACAAGTGATTTGATCATAATATTTTCAAATTCAGAAAGAAAAACTATTGATCTACTAATTCGTGCAGACTAATTGATAATTTAATGAAAGGGTTTTTATTTGAGTTTAAGACAGCAGCAGCTTGTGTGTGTCTCCTTTGTTATTAATTATTCACGACAATTTGGCAGCACTCCAAAATACACAATAGGTTCAGTGCAGTTCAGTCTTTTAATATTTCTGTGTCTCTGTCGAGTCTGAAGTCAAGTCCCACAGCGCACACACAGCTCTCGTTTAGCCTATTCATATTATCTGTTAGTTTAAATATTCAGGTAATTTTCTGGACAAACAGGAATCAAGAGTCACGACATCTGCTCATAACTTAGGACTTTCTCAGGAGACCGTCGTCCTAATTGTAATCTGTGCTTGAACAGACACATTAAAAGGCCACTCGATCCAACAGCACAGAGTAGCATTGCAAACCCTTCCTCATATTCCTAAACAAGCTTCTCCTCTAATTAGCAGATTTATGCATGAAAACGTAAAAACATCAGTACAATCACGTTACACTTGCCTCCAGTAGTTTAGCATCAGACGTAGCAACAAAAGCCTCATGACTACATGCTAATGCTGGAATGCTAATGCAGGAGTCTCTGGCAGAGAAGATATCTCCCACTTGGTGAAAAAGAGCTTCAGACATGTCGACAGACTGTGGGGAGATAAAAAGCTGAAAAGGCTCCACAGGTCCAAACAAAACCCAACATTATACAAATGAATATACACACTGTTTCTTTGAGTCTCTGGTTTCACTTGAACTGCTAACAGTCTGTAATACACCATAAGAAGCTAATTCAAGATGTTAATCTGGTGTGACCACAAGGTTAGCACAAGGGCTAACACCTCAGAATAATGCGTGAACACTCCTAAATGGGAATGACAGGTGTTTTGCTAACATGCTGATGTTGAACAGGTGTCATGTTTACCGTCCAATAGTTGAGATATCTCTGTCTGGATCAAGGTGCTCAAACAACAGTGTAACCCACAGAGACAAAATTAACTGGCTTAAAACACAGAAGAAAAAGAAAAAGTGAAGCTAGCAAAAGCACAACACGTAGTTGCTAAAACTACTAGCTAAAAAACATTTACAAAATAAAGCAGCTGCTGAATGTCCTGTTAATTACAGAATAATCTCCTTTATTGGAAAGTGAATGACTTCTATATTAAACCATCTTTACTCTTTAAATTTAAAATATTTTGGCAACACTTTCAGAACCACATGAAGAAATAAGTGTCACACCCAAAGCATTGACACAATCCTTCAAAATAAAAGTCACCTGTAGAAGTTTTTTTTTTTTTAAATGTGCGTCTTTTAAAAACTATAGCTAAGAACCAAAATGTGAACACGAGCTCTCATTTGGTTTGTTTTCTACTCATGATGGTAGATCTATGAGCAGAAACTGGCGCTCCACTTCTTCATTGGTGTTTTTAAACCGTCTGAGATGAATGAAAGAACATTCGGCGCTGTTCGGCGTCGACACAGCCCACGACTTCACACCCTCGTCCTCGCTGAGAGGGAAGTGTGATGGAGACGAGCTGCAGCGAGACAGTCTGCTACTGAGATGTTCAACAGAGTCACACAGGAGACAGGAACTGATTTCATCCAGCACCAACACAATGCTGAAGTCGCTCTGACGGAGGCACAGATTCCGCAGAGGTTTGCAGCGTTACGTCACCAAAATGACCAAACTGTGCCCGAGGTTAACACCCGGGCGAAAGCACGGCAGGATCTCTCAGGACAAACGCTTCATACAGAAAAACCCATAATCACTGAGCCAAGAAAATAAAGCTTAAAGCTCCGTTAATCAATTATTTCCTATAAAAATGGATCAAAGGATGTGTCGTGTCAAACTGTCACCAACTCTACAGCGAAAGAGCCAGATGTTTCCCTCAGGAGCTGGTGGAGACTAAAATACAGCTAAAAGAGGGAACTGGACAAAAACACCACTTTTGTTATTCAGCACAACTCTATGAAAGGTGCCTTTAAACACCTGCAAGTCCTCCACACTCTCAAGTACCATACATTTTATTTAAATAAATAACAAGACTTTGTGGTTTAACAAGCTGCAAGTCGACTGTTTGGTGTTTAATGACATCAGTCTTTAAGATGAGTGAATGTTACCAGCCTAAAAGAAGAAAACATTTTTAATCTTCATTAAAGCTCCTCCAGTGTAAAGGTCTGTGTCCATGTGTAGTGTGATTATAGATCAGCTCTAGCTTCTATATTAATACTGTGAAAGTATCAAAGCCTCAGTCCACAGAGAAATGCACACAGCCTGTATTCAGAAACTGAGCCTTAAAACCAGCCGTCAGGACTTCTGGAACTTTGTGATGTCACAACAAAGCAGTCACCAAGCCCCGCCCACCTGGACCCACCATCCAAACCTTGCAGGATTTGGTTTCTCTGAGTGTTTTTACCTGAAATCTGCTGTATTTTTATTGGATCAGTCAGAAAACAGTCAGCCAATCAGAAGAGAGGCTCAGAGCCTCCTCTCTTCTGATTGGCTCACAGACCTGTTGTTACTAGAGCTCCAGAGAGAAGCCTGAGAGAGGAGATGTAAAACTACACTGAGATGGTTTTTATATCTTTTGATGGATCAACACTTCAAATAAAACACAGAAGAAGAAAATATGGAGCTTTAAAGAGAGGGTTTTTTTTTTTTTTAACATTTGCTATGTTTGAAAAATGCAGCTATATTTGCTAATAACGTTTCCTCTTTGCTCATTTTTTCTTGCAATTATTATTCATGTTGACAAGCATGACAGTTAAAACCTCTGGAAGTAATAAAAGTAGCCTAAATAACAGCCACCCACCCATAACTATTTTCACATGCGAAGTTAAAGAAGGAAAACTGCCCGTCCTCCCTGTGAAGCTGCAGGGTTCACACAGCCTCCAACTCTGAACTAAACCAGCTGATTCCTAATGTGGACTGCCCGGTGGCTAATGTACGAAGACACGACATGACACGACACAAGTAGAAAACTTTGGAGTCAACTTTTAGTAGTTGAATTTCTGTTCTTTTGGTGGAAGCTGCACATTGACCCCATCGTGTGTTTCCTTCACAAGATCTGATTTTATTTATAGCGCCTGTCACAACAGCACAGCACAGTTCAACAGCTCCTCTAACTACATCAGCCAAAGTAACACGTCTGTAAAACAACAATAACTGATCATTACAGCCTAAAGGTAGAATTTAATGCAGGACCTCTTGTATTAATCTGCATTAGTTTTAATTCGGTGTACACACATAAAATAGCGCTTTCATTTTTGTATTATTAACAACATAATCTCCGTCATGTCTCCGTCAGAGCTGACACACATCTGTGACCAGCGTCCACGGCCTCGGGGTTTATTGGAAGCCGCGTCGTTAACGGTGGCCGACCGATGAAATTCAATCAAGCGAGGCCGGCCGTGATTGGCCGCTAGAAGCATGTGACCTCGGCCTCCTGTGTCTGCTGTTGGTGTGCTGTGACACCAACAGCAGACTCCGCTCTGATTACTACAAACAGCACAACACACACACTCACATTTTGTCTATTTATATCTGGGGTTAGATGTGGTGAATATTATTACTGAGTAATTAAATCTGTGTGTTCATGCATGACTGATGTGGCACATGGAGTCGAACGTGCTACTGTAGCCTGTCAGCTGAAAACATGAAAAAACACACAGCGTTACATGACGCAGTTGTGCCACCTCGTCTGTGAATAATGAAACAGGATTTTCCCTCTTTAAGCCCCTAAAAATAGCTCCCAAATTCAGGGGGGGAGGTGTGTGTTTGGGGGGGGGGGGGGTCCATTACTGTCCATCCTTTCAGCCGAATGGAGGATCACATATCCTGTGTGCTTTACATCACAATATTATATTATGGAACTACGTTACGTCCCATCACACAGAATATGTAATATAATCAGCAAAGTCATTTACACAACTAATTGAATTAAGTGCAGTTTTAAGGTGCTTGCACTGTACTAATAAATATATTATAATATAATTTATTACACATTTATATCATATATTATTATAGGTGGTAATAGAATAATGTTCTCAGCCATGAATAAAAACGTTGCTTCATCTTTGTCAGCAACATTTTGACGGATCACAATTGATGACTCCATTAAACAGCACCGGAGCTAATGGTTTATTACAGCGATTAATCTGCCAATCATTTAATCTATAAAATGTCAGAAAACGGAAATAAACCAATCACAGTTAATGTCTTCAAATACATAAATATGTAATACATGTTTTGTGCGACTGACTTACTGATATTTGATATTTGATGTTTGGAAAGTGACTGAAATACTTCATCAATTATCAAAATAGATGCATTCTCTGTTGCTAAACTGATCAATTCTACTACAAAATAGTATAATAAAAATAAAGCACGAACAGGTTTCATTCTGCGCGTATAATGTAAACTTTTGTTTTGTAAATTTTGCTAATAATACATATTCTTACTTTTAAAAGGATCTAACAGTTATGACATCTGGAATTAAATTTTTATAGATTTTTATTTATTTATTTTGTAGCTTTATGGTAGAATAAACCACAAAAATTAATATTTAATATGTGGCATTTTAAGCGTTAAATTGCACATATTTTAAGTATGAAAGGTGATTCCTGACCTTAGTAAAAGTAGATTGATAAAACAATCCCAATTTAAGGTTTGACAGACGATGAAAATACACAGAATGTATAGTTTAATTTGTTTGCTTTTATTTACAATATGTACAATAGACTAAATGTCAATGATATTTATTGTTCAAAATTTACTGTTAAAGCATCTACTGCTACTGATTTTAACAAGTTAAACTCTAAATATTTTTACTCAGACATATTGTCACGAAATGTTTATTAATTGTTATATTAATATTTAACCACATTATTGGATTTTTTTGTTTTCAAATCAAAGGTCCAGGGTCAATTGAGCTCTAATATATACTGTGTATAAAAGTATTCTACACCTAGTATATAAATATTGTTCTATAAATAGTATTTACTTACATAATGCATGAAACAACAGAAACTCAGAGGGATTGATCGTTATTTCAAACTGACAGAGCTGCTGCTCATGAGCTGGACCTGCAGTGACTGTCATGAACACGGTGTGAACGCCGCAGACTGCAGCAGTTACAGTTCGATACATGAACTCGCATATCTGATGTTACACAAGACGAGAAAGACGTGGCTCTTCGTGTCCAATCTGAGACGTTTGACAGTGATGAGGACGGACTGTGAGCTGGAAAAGATCCGCCTCAGTTTGACCTTTGGTCAAAGTGAATTCATTACGCAGCCCTGCCGAACACCGCACATCCAGTCCTCCCCAAACCGCAGATCTGTGTGGACAGCAGAGCCTCACAGGGGCGTCACACGGGGCCCGGGGCCAAACTTCATGTCTCTGTCATCTCTCTGAAAAGCTCCGGCCTCACATCCCAGCTGCCTCTTTGACCTGCTACTGTGTTCACACAGTCTGAAGGTGACAAACTAAAAGCTGTGCTGCTGCACCTTATTCAAGGCTGAAGTACAACTGTCTGCAGCTCTTTCTCATATATCTCATGTTTATAGAGCTACTGCTAATGTACCACCAAACCTCAGGGCTACACACACAGTACTTAGAGATATTCTGTGTTAGTTTGACTCTGTACATGAAGTAAAATATAGAATATCATCAGTGACACACTAAAGCTCCACATTTTCCTCTTCAGGTCTGTGAGCCAATCAGAAGAGAGAAGGCTCTGAGCCTCCCCTCTGATTGGCTGACTGTTTTCTGAGTGATCCAATAAAAATAAAGTAGATTTCAGGTAAAAACACTCAGAGAAACCAAATCCTGCAAGGTTTGGATGGTGGGTCCAGGTGGGCGGGGCTTGGTGACTGCTTTGTTGTGACATCACAAAGTTCCAGAAGTCCTGACGGCTGGTTTTAAGGCTCAGTTTCTGAATACAGGCTGTGTGCATTTCTCTGTGGACTGAGGCTTTGATACTTTCACATTATTAATATAGAAGCTAGAGCTGATCTATAATCACACTACACATGGACACACACCTTTACACTGGAGGAGCTTTAAGTTTAGGGGAAGATTGGTTCACTTAGTTAAACTGAAAAAAGACAAACCATTTCTTCTTTAAGTTGCCGAACAACAAATAATAAAAACATGAATTGGTGGATTTTGTAGGAAACTGGTACAATAAATATTCACACACTTTTACTTATGCAAAAGATTAAATACAATAATGTAAAAATGTCACTCTGACAAGTACTGTCAAAATAAAGTATCAAAGGTAAAAGTAGAGAGGTGTCACATATTATTAGGTTTATATAACAGATTGATTAATATGAATGTACCATTTTCATGTTGTAGTTGCTGGAGGTGAAGCTACTTTATAACAGTGAATCATATTTATAAACTGAAGCTTTTACATTTCCTCCAACAACATATTTGTTAATGTAAAGTTGTTAAATATGAACATATTTTTAGGAGCCAGTGTTGTTTCAGTAGCAGCCTGAGTCTTCTTCACAGATGTAATAAATGTGGGTTTTTTAAGAATGAAGTATTTGGAGTCAGAGTCTGTAACAGCTCATCACCAGAAATGGAGCCAAAATAAATTCTTTTCACCTTAATAAACATGAAGAGATGCCAAAATGTTTTGTTAGAAACACAACCCAGCATCTGATCTGATTTTACTTCTTATTGTTTAAGACTGAGTTTCAGCCTCTTCCTGCCCACGGCCCTGTCTCCGTCTTTTTCTCTTGCCCACGTATTATTTAACAGGCCAGACTGACCTCTGCTCCGTCAGACAGCCGGTCTGCAGCTTGATGTTCGGCCTCGCTGCCTGACATGTCAGTGCAGACTGAAGCTGACCTTTATGTTCCCGCCGCTGTTCGGACTCTATCAGCCTGCTGCGCCATGTCAACACGACACGTTTACATGTCACTTTTAACAACGGCAGGTCTACATGTGACCGCATCAGAAATACAGGCTGCGTTCACTCTGGTATTTAAGAGTCAGGGTTTCATTTCTTCTTAACAGAGGGAGGTACTTAAGGGTGTTGCACAGAATCTCTTAAGGGAAAAGGTTACGTCATTTGCAGCAGTGAAAGACAATTTACAGCAGTACAATTCTTCTGCGTCGTTAAGGGCGTTTCCTGGTTGCAGAACATTATCATCATCTTCCTGGGATGTTTTCATTTTCTTCATTTGTCGCCATAAACTTTGGTCATGTTGCAGTTATGACAGAGTCAGAGGTAGATTTAGGTTTTTCCTCACTTTGGTCTTTTGTGCAACAGTTTATCTGATTCTTTAAGTGTAAGACTAAGACAAGGAGAAAATCTTAGATACTCCAGTGACCATTATAAAGACGCCTTAAGGAGAAGACTTGAGGTTGTTTTTGTGCAACTGTTTTTATTTTAAGGAAACCTTACCTCAGACTTTCAGGAAAATCTTAACTTAAGGTGTTTTTGTGCAGCTGGGCCCCCGGTCCTTCACTTCTGTGAAAGTACCAACACCAGACTGTAAACATGTATAAGTCCTGAAATTAAAATGTCACTGAAGTATAATCAGGAAAATGTACTTAAAAATGTCAAAAGTTAAAGTCCATCCTAAAGTCCTTCTATGACACATTCATGTGTAAACAGCATTTAACTGATTCAGTTGGTCGAAGTGCAGCTTTTTTTTAAAGTTATTTTATACTGGGCAGCAACTAATCGTTAAAAATGTCCTCATTAATCAATTCAATTGAATGTTTGGTTCGTAAAATTTCATAAAATAGTGAAACCTTCAAAATGTTTTGCCCGACCAAAAGCATCAAATCTTTACATTTGAGAAGCTTGAATTATGAAATGTTTGGAAGTTTTTTATTTGAAAAAAAATTCAAAAGTCAATTGGCCGATCGATTAATCAACTAATTATTTCAGCTCTGGCTGCGTATACTGTCGGGTAGTTTCCCTTCAGAATAGAAGTATAAAGTACCGTGAATGGAACATACAGTTTCGAGTAGATTCATCTGTAATAATGCAAAAATATTTACTGATCACGTTGTATATGTAGAATCTAAATCTGCAGGGTGGGGGCTTCAGCGGCCTTCTTTGCCCAGGGCCTCTCAGACTCTAGGATCGTCACTGTTGTACTTAGTTAGATTCCACCACTGGCTAAGAGCCTGTAAATTAAGGAGAGGAAACTGGACACAAACAGCCGAGAGTGAAGCAGAGAGTGATGTGCATCATGAGTGTGTGTCTAATATTTTGTAATCTTATGTAACTGCATGAAACACGACGGGGGGAAAAAAAAGAAAACTCCCTCTGTTTCCAAAGACCCACAAAAAGACAAAGACTGCCACTGGACAAACAAGGTAATGCTTCTGTGGCCTCTGATTGGCTGTGAGCAGTAGCAGTACCCCGAGGTGTCATTATCATCATCGCCATCACCATCATCATCATCACTTTCAGCAGCAGTGTAGGTGCTGCGGTGCCCCGTGGCAGACAGTTACGGGGCTGCACTTAAAGCAGATGATGCAGAAGTGATGGCAGCGGGCGCTCATGTGGAAACGCTGCATTCAGTCAGTCTGGTTAGATAACGTTCCTCTGATGCCTCTTTGTTTGCTTGTTTTCTGCTTATTTGATTTTTCTCTCTGTGCTTGCAGAAGCACCACAGTCTGTGGTGACCCACGCCGCTGAAATACATCTGACACTCAAATATAATCTGCACCAACATGTTTTTAACCTGCACGTGTTTTATGATTTAAAATCTACTATTTACGCCATCGACCTTTGTTACAGCTCCGCTTTTATATTAGTGAGGTTTTATATTCAACGATTTGATATTAAATAGTAAATATTCCCCTGAGCAGGTAAAACTGACTCTAATATCTTCTTCAAAATGAGCTCCCCTGCATCTTCTGATTTTGTTTATTAAAAATGTTTTTTTTTTTTTATTAATTCCCTTAAATTTAAATTTTTTGCTACAAATACAGGACAACATGAAAAATGTAAGTTTACTCACTATTAGTAAAGTGTAGTCTTATTATCAAGCTCTCTATCAGTATGTGTGTACCATTATCCATATGGATTTTTATTAGACTTGAGATATACAGACATGTGTATATATATATATATATATATATATACATATATACACACACACACACACACATATTTATATGTATTCTGTCCCAAAAGAGCAGAGGTTGTATTGACACAGAACATGAAGTCAATTTTAGATGTGATACACAAAGACACAAGAAAAAAGAAAAATCACAATTACAAAGCTTCATCCAATTAAGTATGAACTGACAATTTTCAAAAATCCCGGAGGTTTTTTGGGTTGAGATGAGAATAAAAAAGAAAATAACTGGAGGGAAATTACAGAAATAATTAAAGTTTCTACTGAATTTTTAAGTTTTCAGCCAAAGTCTGAACAATATACAGTATAACTTAACAAAAAAAATGTAATACTTGACATTGAAACTTTCTTTTCGTGCTAATCCAGCCATAGAGAGACTTGCCTCAGCGAGTTAAAGCAGCTAAAACCAACTTTTGTCAGGACCACATCAGCAGGATGAGCCCCACAATCTGTCAAAATGTCTTTGACTGACTGAGTGATCATAGTTCCGTAGTTCAAAATGAATCGGCACAAACGGTTTCTATCAGGGGGCGTTCACAACCTGCAGTGTTGCGAAGATGGAGCATAACCCTAACGTCCTTGTTTGAATTCAGCCATAATGTAATAGAATGCAGAAAATAAAACAGAAATGTTATTTTCTCTTTTTCTTTGTTTTCTTCTTCTCTTGATTATTTCTAGCACCTACATCCTTGGCATCATTATTCCTCAGAGCAACAATGAGGAATCTGTTTATTTGCGTTTCATATGTTAAGCATTCATTAATCACTGAGACATTTGTCAGGATGAGTCAGTGTGGTATTAAAGTGGAGGTGATGTTACCATGTGTGAAATTAGCAGTGGAGCGCCCCCCCCCCCCCCCCCAGTTGGTTCTATGAGCGCAGTTAAAGGAAGCAGCAGCAGAGTTGAGATGGCAGCGGAGGGCGGGAACACCGAGAGGGATTAATTAGCATTCTCAGTAGAGTTTACATATATTTGATTAATTCAGGCCCTCACAATGCTTTCCATTTTAAAGATAAGCGCTCTTCTCCAAGGCTAAACAATTAGGTTACATAAGCTCATATGAGTCTTACATTTCCATGTCACAGACCTCGAGCCAGCTGAGCAGCTCGGCTGAAAACCCTTAATTATCACACGCCAATGAGGCAATCATTTTCTATTTACTCATGCACTCTCTTCTACACACACGGCTCCAGTTAATCACCCGGTGCAGCCCAGGTCTAAAATAACCTACGTGAGGATGTAGTGAACTTCACGTTGCCATTTTGATCGGTCTCTTTTTAGATAACTGTGGGCGCATGCGTCACTGCACTCCACGTTTATTGTGCTGAATGTTTTACTGCTGGTTTAGAAATGATTGGTCTATTTATGTTCAGTAAATTAATGTAGAATAAAGCTCAGCTGACTTTAAATGTCTTCAAGGTTCATTATTTAGTTTCACATTCTTATATTTTACATCATATTATTTCAAAATTATTAAGTTTGTTTACATTGAAATGTATGTTTTTATTTAACATTACAAAATTAATTTAAAAAAATATATTTTAAGAAATAAATTTCCCCTCTATTACTGTCAAAATAAAGGTAAAAATGTCGACAAAAATGAAGAAATAAATATGATGATATAATAAATAAAACAAAACCGATGTCAGATTCTACAAATATTTTTTGACAGGAATTATTCCTGGTTCCATGTTCATAAATTAACACATTAAATATTGTTAGTATTTTAGCATTATGCTAATAGGATGTCAGATATGTTGTTTAACTGATTGATTAATCTAATTCTTCCTTCTACCCTGACTTTGGACAGAAAATCATAGCACTTTCTCCACTTCCCTTATAATTAGCACCAAACTGCATCAGTCTTTCCTGGAAAAATCCTGGTGGTTCAGAAATAGAAATACGACGTTTATATTATTGGACATTGACGAGGGAAGTTTCAAAGTAATTAGCTGGAAAATTGAAGGCCCATAAAATGAAGCGTGTTGCCATCAGTTTAACTCCTAAAGTTCAACTGCCGTCACTGTTTTCATACCTGACACTTCACACCTGAAACTGTCACTTCACCATGAACTGACACTTCGACTGCTTTCAGTGCTGATGTACGAACTGACAGTTCAACATCCTACAGGCTTAAATTTAAACTGAATTTTCTAACGTTATCACTAACAACACTTCTACTGCTTTCAGCTCTTATAGTTCAACTTACACTTCAACTTCTTTCAGCGCTTCTGCTTCAGCATGCACCTTATTACCCCGTCAGTCCCAGCAGAACGCCGGCATCCTTCGCACTTTTAATTGAGGCCTACACACAAACCGATTGGTCTATCTTGCTGTCAATCAACACATCAGCGGCCCCGGTCCTCATGAACATAATGAACCGTCACACTCGGCTGTAACCTCTGTGTGATTGTTGTCGTAGCGATCTCTTAATTTTACTTTGATAGGCTGAAGAACGGGCGACATCATTTCCCCCCTAAATCATATTTAGTTGCGAATGAAGACGTCATATGAGATGCAGATGTTTCAGTGGCAGGTGAATTCAACCATCAGCCACAGACGTGAGCCGTGATGAACACCTGAGCCTCCATACACAAGATTGGTTCTTATGCAACTGGAGGGTTAAATCCTGCCCATCACCAGCACAGATTACAGAGGGGGGGGGGCATCAGCCATGCTTCACTTACATTTTAGGTTTTTAGCTCCAACTACGGCTCAATGTAATTTATGCTAATTACAAGCAGCCAGTGATTACAAAGTCAAGGGTCAAAGGTCACAGTGTTTTGATTATAAATGAGACTCTGGTAGCTCAGTGTTTGTCTTCAGTGAAGCTTCATCATGACTCAGCTGTGGTTGAGAGCGACTGTGGCCTCCAGAGAATCATCTGAATATGAACCACTTACACTTTGTGTTTGTTTGCCTGTGGCTGATTGTTGGTTTTTACATTTATATGATGTTTTATATTCTATTTTTATCTTTAGTACAAAGAGAACTGACTTTGACTCCATTATCGTTGATTGATGATCAGTTCTAGTGTGTTTCAGGAGAATTATCTCTACATATAACTGTTCTGTTTTTTCTCTTTACCAGGAAATGCAGAGGAGCCGACGGATGTTTTCCAGCCCTGAGTAGTGACTGCAGGCTGCACAACAACCTGCGCCAAGAAGGGAGGGATGTGCTGATGTTTTGCTTGCAGAGCTTGAGGTAAAGATGACGGTATGAACATTTTGATAAACTGGAAAAAACGATGATGACAAGAATAAGATTTTGAAAACGACCAGTGAATATTGTGCCGCTGGACACAGACGGCTGCTACTACACAGTTTCAGAAGCTCTGGTGGTATCTCATAATAATCATTTTGAAGGTTAGTGACTTGTTGGCAGCCAGCAGATTTAAACCTTCAAAACCTCCCTTCACAAACCCTCTGACACCAGATATAACACCTGCATCACGTCTCCTACCAACAGCCCACACTGGTTTCTTTTAACCTGTTAGCAGACACCTCCATATCTCTGCACAACCCTGAATTCAATGTCTTCAAAATAAAATGTTACTGTTCTTTAAGCCCTAATCACAGCCACCAACCTACAACCAAAAAATGTGAAAATATGAAAAGTAAAAGAGATTTTGTTTTGCATAAAAAATGTCACCTTTGGAGCCACTTGTCTGAACCAGTTCTGTGTCGCAGCTGTTGCAGTGATGTGAAGAAGCTAAAACACTTTGCACAGAGAGAACCGGAAGACGTAGAGCTTTCAGACCGTGTAGAATATGTCAGGGTTGTGTGAAGACTGAGTCCGGTACAGACCAGAACCAGAACACACCTGCTGTAACTCCACCGAGGCCAAACGGTCCCAGGAGGCGGGAAGTTTTGTTTGTGTTTAACATGGTTTTCATCGTCATGACTGAAGACGTGATAAAAGCCTTAAAGATCCAGATTCTCTGAAAATGGAAAACACCGTTTCCTCTGGAGTCACTCACACTGTCGGCCCGGACGAGCTCAGACCCATCTTTGCTCTCTCGCTGCTTTCCCACTTTTTTCTGAGCAGCAGTGGAGGTTACAGCTGAGGACTGCCACTGTGTGTGTGTGTGTGTGTGTGTGTGTGTGTGTGTGTGTGTATATATATATATATATATATATATTTGTGTGTGTGTTATGTAACTTCCTCATCGCTTTGTTTCTCCTGCTCCCAGCGCTCGCCCAGCCTGTGCAGAGCGGAGCAGGGGTTACAGGGCTGCAGAAGGAAGCTCAGCTAATCACCTCGCCCGTCAGCGTCTCCAGAAATCGCAGGAAAACGTCTCCGTCTTCACGCTTGACAACCGGAGTCAGTGTTAATGCCAAAAGCTTCACTCAGCTGAGCTGCAGCGCCACATATTTACATCTGACAGTCACGTTTTAATGGTCCTAATCATGGCTGATGGGTGTGTGCGGTAACAGCAGTGTGTAATTAGTCGTGCTGCTGCAGCTCCTCAGCGATATTCCTTGTGTTGCTCCTGTCACGCAAAGCTTAACACACCCCCGGATTAAATGCTTTTATGAAGGTAAAAATAGAAACATGATAATGCATCACATGTAAATACTGTACTTCTAATGTGTGTTTATTTATATGAATGGTGGCGGCCTGAGATTACAGAGCGGTTTGGATTAGTCACTGAGTCGGTTTTTCACCATCTCTCAGCTCTCAGTGAAATGAGATGTCAATCAGTTCGACAGCAGCGACCGGATATTTTTGTCAGAGCACAAAAGTTTTTTAATCTTCTCCCAAGTTTTCGAAGGACGCGGTTTAAAAGTCGAAGCCGTCGCACCAACACGAGGCGTTTAAGGTCAAACGAAACACGATGGGAAAATCATTTAGGGATCAAATCTCCATGATTTACACAGACAGCTGTTCAGGGGTAAATGGTGGTAGCTATGAAGAGATTAACAAAACTTTAATTTAAAACAATTTTGCTATTTGACATATTTTTAGAGCAACATGGTCAAAAATATCAGTTTTAAGAGAATCAAATGTACGAATTTCCTATTTTTCAATCTCTTATATTTTCATAAACTCAGTATATGATTTTTCTATGTTTGGTTGGGCACAAAAAAAAACATTTGAAGGCCTCACTTTGGAGCTTGATTTTTCACTATTTGATGACATTTTATAGACTTAAACATTATAAATGAATTGATAGATTTAAAGTCAGGCCTTACAGCTCCGTATTTTCTTCTTCTTCTGTGTTTTATTTGAAGTGTTGATCCATCAGAAGATATAAAACCATTTCAGTGTAGTTTTACATCTCCTCTCTCAGGCTTCTCTCTGTAGCTCTAGTAACAACAGGTCGGTGAGCCAATCAGAAGAGAGGAGGCTCTGAGCCTCTCTTCTGATTGGCTGACTGTTTTCTGACTGATCCAATAAAAATAAAGCAGATTTCAGGTAAAAACACTCAGAGAAACCAAATCTTACAAGGTTTGGATGGTGGATCCAGGTGGGCGGGGCTTGGTGACTGCTTTGTTGTGACATCACAAAGTTCCAGAAGTCCTGACGGCTGGTTTTAAGGCTCAGTTTCTGAATACAGGCTGTGTGCATTTCTCTGTGGACTGAGGCTTTGATACTTTCACAGTATTAATATAGAAGCTAGAGCTGATCTATAATCACACTACACATGGACACAGACCTTTACACTGGAGGAGCTTTAAGTATTAGCTTGAGTTTTGATCTAGTTTTCACTTCATTATTGCTCCGACATTGCGTTCATGATTTCTGTTTGGCGTCTTGTCATTTTGTCATTTCCAGTCGACAGTCTCTGCAGTAATGTAACGTCTGTCACGTCAATGAGGAAATACGTTGATTTCAGAGCTGTCGACTTACATCTGTGTCAATCATGTTTGTGGCTCTGGCTCAGGAAGACGACGTCCCCATTCTTAATTTTGGCCTGCAACGCTCTGATTGGCTCAGCTGTTCCTCCAAACAGGGAAGCAGCTGTCAATGAGCACAACGTCAGACCTATTGGGAAGCTGAACAAATCAGGGATTAGGCTTTGTTATGTGTGAACTGAGCTGAGCGCTTCTGTCTGTCGCCGTCGGCTGCTGGATTTGGTGGCAAGGTTCTGGACGGCTCGTCAAAGGAACTGGACCCGGCCCAGTCCCTGGAAGGATTACTGAACGGGTTTACTGGGCAAGAGATCAGGGGGGAGTCTGGGAAGTGACTGTCAACATTTCTTGTGGTAAAGTTAATCAAACAACCACAAAGAAACACAAAACAACTACACACAGATGCGCCATTTTTTCTCTCCGTCCAGACGGCCATGACACATCTTTTCATGTGACTCTGGGTAAAACGGCTCGTGGGAATTTGCTTTAAGACCTTGAAACAATACTAATTTTAGAGTTATTTAAAATCCATCCATCCATCCATTAGCTTTACCTCTTATCTTTTGGAGGGTCACATGGGGCTGGAGCCAATCCCAGCTGACACTGGGCGACCAGCTGCTAATTAAAGTTATTAATGGACATCAGGGTAAAAGCATTTCCCACTGACATATTTATTCCTCAAAATGTCTGTGCCTTTACCCTCTAAAGTTTTGTGTCCATACAGAAACTGTCAGATCTAAACCTCAGCAGGTAATCCTGAAGAATTAAAGGTTGTTTTCCTGTATCCGTGGATGATGTTGACCCCCCCTCATTGGTCGGGCCGCAGCCGACGGCTTCCCCTAATTGGGATCTGCAGAGCGGCCGCCTGTTCACCAGATTACAACCACGGCTCTGCCAAAACGTACGAGTGTTGGACGGCGTCCCGGGACTCGTGGATTGTCCTTATATCCGGCTAATTGATGCGTCCAGCAGATAGCGAAGGCTAAAGAGCGGTTTAGTCTGATAAAGCCACACGGCAGGAAACAGTTGAGATGAGGCAGCAATATAGTGGTTAAACTACATGGCCAAAAGTATGTGGACACCAAAATATTAAATGTGATTGGATAAAGTACTCTCATAGGCTGTAGCATTAAGATTTTCCGTCCCAGGTACGGGTACAGGCGTGTCCACATACTTTTGACCATATACAGATTTTTACATGCACAATCTACAGAAGTTAAAAATGTTATTCTTGAACTTTGAAGCTAAAACTGAGAGAACAATCTCACCACAAGGTCCATGTTGTAGCTGTTCCACAGCTTTCAGTCAAATCACATGATATTCATCATGAAGAGTTTGACCAGCTTTTTGAACTTTACGAACATGGACAGGAAGTCAATCAAATGGAAATTTGAAGATCTAAAACTGAGCAAACTCCACCTACTGATGAAGATCATGTGATGTGGTCAAAAGGCCAAGAATAGCGACTTAATTGTAGCTCAGCTTTTACTCAAATAAGAATTAAAGGTCTTAAAGGGACAGTCCGTAAGTCACAAGCCACATTCGTTTACACATACTCTGACTTTTTCCTCTAGCACCATCACCAGGTCACATTTTAATTCGTCCAATCCTTTAGTTAATAACCAAATTGTGTTTAGTGCTAATTAGCAAACATTATTATGCTGGCAAGCTAAACTGAAATGGTGAACATTGTACCTGCTGGACATCAACATGTTAGCATCATAAAAGCCTTGAGGATAACATCTCCTTTGTTTTTAAGCACAAATGGGCCAAGTTTAATTACGGTACATAAGCTAATGAGCACATGTGCTGAGGTTTGTGAATGTATGAGAAGTTATAACATCGTCCCAACACACAAAAGCCTTCACAGTTTATGCTCCTGTCATGTCACGTCATATTCGTGGGTTGTGATTGTGAACATTTGGCTTTGTTGATGCTCATATCGCCTTCAGCCACTGTTAACATACATACACGTTCACATCTGCCACTCCTTCACTTTCTGCTCAGGCATGAACATTTGAATATAACATGTAAAAAGGAGGAAATTGGTGAATCTGTCACTAGTGTTTACTGGTGTTTTTTAAAAAAAGAAGTCAGGCCTTAACAACCAATCGGGAGGATGCACAAGAGAGGATGGTGATAGAGGCTGTAATTACCCAGTGAAATCAGATGAAAGTAATAAAAGATGCAGGCTAACATGTACATTGGCTTTTGGTCGACTGCATCCAGATGCTGCACTGCTGGCGGTGTGTCGGCGAAGGTGAAGCCACGTGGAACTGCACGACAGATTTTTGTCCTGCACATTTCTGCGGACTGAGACGATGCTATATGACCGTTTTCTTCACGCAAAAAAAAAAACAAAACAAAAAACAAAACGACTGTTGTCCTGGTTGTAGAGTCCACATACTGTGGCAAACAGGAAAACAATTGAATAAACCAAAAATGTTATGTAATCTAACTGGATTCAGGCAGCGAGGAGACCTGGATCGCTCACAAAAATCAACAGAAGAGCCCCTGAAATGATTAAAGGCAGGAGGACAGAGCTGATGGATGATGAGATCAGCAGAAGCTGAGCCAAGATGATTTAACCAAAATAATAATAATTTTCAGATACTTGACAGGGTGGACTTAAATGTCCCATGAATGGGTAAATATTCACAAAGCATAAGATGCCCCCGGATTAAATATTCACACTGTATTAACCGAGTGTTGAATTCAGCCTGAATCACACGGCAGTGAAGGAGGTCAGTCAGTCGGTTAATGACCGAAAGTATTTGGACAGTCACATCTACACCAGTGTACATGTGTTGAGGTTGTTTTTCACGGCCCCAGTAAAGACAGAAATCTTAAAGGAGCTATTTGTAAGTTTTGCTATTGCTACGTAGCAAGCGCATTAACCGCTTGCATTAGGTGATAATATGTCCTCTGAACAGACTGGACGCAACAGCGACTCGGTATTGGAAAGTGATGAGATGCACTGCAGCTAGCTGGTTAGCATGCTAACTCTAAATAGAAGCAAAAAAAGAGGGTTTCTTTCTACCAAATAGAGGAATGAAGTTTGATGTTTAACTTGTAACTGATGTAAAAAGCTGTTAATGCTAACGCTAGTTATGAAGCAATAGTAAAACTTACAAATAGCTCCTTTAAGATGTCTCTTTAACGGGACCATGAAAAAAGCTGCAGTGCATCTCGTCCCTCTGCGATACCGGTCAATAAAACTTTCTATGCTTGGCTCAGGTGAAAAGGTTGATGCATGAATAAAAACAAAATGTGACAAAGAGCAATGGAAACTAACTTTTCCTTTTCCTCACATTAACACATGAAACAAATGTCAGATCTCCATCATGTTCTCCACCTGGTTTTCCATCATCTGAGCTTCAATGGATCTTTGAATGACCTCATCTTCTTCTGCAGCTCCATCAGCTGTTTCCCTCCATCAACCAGTCGACTCATGTCCACACATCAGCAGAGGAGGGAAGCAACGTTCATTTGCAGATTATCTTTTAAAACTTGGTTAAAATTTTTCCTACATTTTGAAACTTCCCTTCGGTAACGCACCCCTCCCTCCCCAGCCACGGGTCGCATCTTCAAACGTATTTCAGAGATCTCACAAATACTGTCTGCTTGAAATAATAACAAGTCTGTTGAAGCGAAAACCAACATTTTCATCCAATATTTGCAGAGATTTCACAGGCCACTGACTTAACCCACATCCTAAAGAGGAAGAGCAGAGCCGGGTGTCGACGTCTGTGAAAATATTGGATGTAGATTTTGGTTTCACCCCAGTGAACAAAAGCAAGAATCTGTGAGATCACAATAATCGCTGAACGACTTGAAGAGACAGTTTTCCCAGTTGTGGTCTGAACAGAACCAAATCCAACATCTGTGGGAAGAACTGGATCACCAACACACAGCGGGCCCCGTCCCCTTTCAACACCTCCACTGTCACACCTTCAAGTCAACAACTGAGCACAATGGAGCTTGTTTTAAATAAATAAATTGACGTTGATCAGTTAAAGGTTCAAAGCCTCTGCAGTAAATCTCTCTCAGCCTCCGACTCTGACTCTGCTGGCAGATCTCCAGTCAGTTACTAACACACACTTATCCTGATGTAATGATCACAGTCGTCCTCACTCTGCTCTGTCAGTCCGTATCATTATCCTCTAAACAACCATAATGTCTGCAGTGTTGACTTCACGCAGCTGCTTATAGACTGATACATTAAAGCACAGTCTGTATTAAAGGACTATACCTGGTTTTTTTAACCATTTCATCATAAAATGTACAATTTACATTGAAGAACATTTTCCAAAGAAAGATCAACCTTTTTAGATGTTTACATTTTTTTTATTTATTCTTCTTCAATTTAATCTAATTTAATTTTTTACATATGTATTTTATTTTGTGTAAAAAAACATAATCCATTATAAGGATTTTCCATGCGTGTTATTTGTTTTATTGTTTGGTTGCCAAACTGTGAAATGGATGGAAACCAAAGCATGTTTTAAAAAGTCTAAAACACTACAGTGAACTTATTTTAAAATTAAATTAAATATTTTACATTTGTCTAAAGTGTAGTTAACTACAGCACAAAAAAACTCCTGTTTGGTCCTTTAAGACGCCCCATGTCCCACCTCTGCCCATGTCTCTCAGGACAGGAAGAGGTAACACTCACCGTAGCAGCTGATTGGCTACACACCTGTCGACTGCAGCTTTGAACCAAACTTAAACAATAAAGACAAAAGTCTCACATCCACCCTCAGCAGAGGGAGGAGGGCGTTCCTGCAGGATCGTCTCAGAGGAATGAATCACCACCACCTGCACTCAGCTGCTCTACAAACCTCTGCATGTGCATTCATCAATTCCCCCATTCACACAAACACATCACCTCTGTGACGCAGTAACCGGCTTTGAAAAGTTTCCAACTTGTCAAACTGTTCAAACAAAACAGAGACTCGGTCAAACTGCCTTTGGGTCGTTTTCTAGCAACAACTTTCTTTGTTTAAGCTTCTCAAATGAAACTGTTTTATGTTTTTATGTGACTTGTGTGACACAGGACTGAATATCGTTGGGTTGGTGGTAACCATAAAAAACAAGTGATAAATCAAAAAAAGTTAAAGTACAGAAGTATTATCAGCAAAATGTACAAATATCTAAAGTAAAAGTACTTGTTCTGATTAATCCTGAGTCACTGATGCTTCAGCAGCATTTTACTGTTGGAGCTGCTTTAACTACATCACATACACTAACATCCACTGGCTCCCAACCTGGGGGTCGGGCCCCTCCAAAGGGTCACCAGATAAATCTGAAGGGTCATCAGGTGATTAATGCGACAGGAAAAAAAAAAAGTTTTGAGTCACTATTTTTTCTTTCTTCTTTCTTTTGTATATTTGTTTTTGTCTTTTTGTGAAACACTGGGTTTCAAGTGAAACCATGTCACTACACAGATATTTTATAATGAGTCACAAGACAGTGGTGGAAATGAACATTTACTCAAGTGTTTCATTTCAGGGGGAAATATTATGATATATCTGCGATAAACTCATATCAGACAATTTACTGGTCCATCTCTCATCACAGGAGGGAAACAAGTGGTTTAATCTTTAACAAGATATTGTATCTTATAAGTTTATCATGTTTTCTTAAATGTAAAATCTTAACCTGTAAAATAAAGTAACACTAATTGTAATGCAGTAAAAAGTACAATATTTCCCTCTGAAATGTGGAGTAGAAGTATTACGTAGCAGGAAATGGAATAAAATGAAGTAAACTACAAGCACTTCAAAGTAAAGTACTCAAATATCTGGTCTTTTTTTTCTCTCCACCACTGGTTACAGATTTATGTCTATAGTATGGAACTTGGACATGAGGGTTTAATTCGGTCCCTAATTACACTCCATACATGAGGAGCTGTCCTTTCAGCACTGGTGCTGAATTTATGGAGTGATATTAGGGACAAAACTGCTCCATATCTGGACATAACTGATGCTTTTCAAAGAATTCCCATCAAATAAAAACACATTTTTAACCCAAACTGAGTTAAAAAATAATCAGCTGTTTGCTTCAGGACACTAACCTGGTATCAGTGTTGCTTGATCTCTCCAGATGGTCTCTGCGCTGTCCTCTTTTCTTGGCTGTCACTCCTTCGGTTCACATACTTCCACATTATGTCCTTTTTTTTTTTTTTTCTTAAAAATTCAAAAAGTCTTCTTTCTTTAGTTTCAAACGAAGATAAACAAGGCTGTTGTTCAACGTCTACAAATCTTCTCTTTAGGTTCTCTGAGGGTGAAAAAGGAAAAGTGTTTCACCTCTTTGACAGAACCTGAGTGGAGGAGAACAGCTGTCTGCATCTCAAAAAAATATACTTGTTTTCTTTTTTTGTTCTTGTTCCTCAAAATCTACAATAACACCATAATCCAATTCATAAACAGTAGGCCTATGGGAAATATGTACAGATTTGCTGCAACTTTTCAGTGTAAACATAACGACTAAATGTTGGGAGGATACGAAAAAAAAACAAAAATTTGGCTTTTTCTTTTGTTGCACTACAGAGTATGGACTGTTTCCTACATTATGTACAAAGAGTACAGTACTAGTTGGTGCTGTTAATCCTCTCCTGATGTCAAGTAATTATTCCAAGTCCTGCTTGTCCTTGATTATCTGTAGCACAGGCTACATGTCCTATTTTCCCTCCTCAAACTAATTCATCCATGAGTTAATGTTCTTTAGGTGTTCCTACTTTATTAAAGGGCCACTGTGTTGCATCACATGCACCGTGGTTTGTTCATAAACTCCTCAGTTTTTCCACTAACGGATGTGCTCAGGGATTAAAATGTGCTTTTTATAAATGAACCCCAGTCGCTCTTAAAACTTTTCAGGATTGAGATGTGTTGATCCTCCTGGCTGCCATGTGCAAAGACTTAAGAGCCCATTAACGGGGGTTTATTCTACACAACTATGGGCCTTAATAGTTTTAAATAAAGTGAGGGCTGCAGGTCTGCAGGTCTACAGGTCTGTCTCCCGCGTGTCCAGGCAGAAAGCGTAAAGGGATCTCTTGAAGTCCATGCTGCTGTTCGCCTTGATGTTCGCCTTCTCCGCCGAAGCGGCCGCGTCGTTGTTCTCCACGTCCTGCGACTTGGTTGACGATTTACTCCCTTTGCGTTTGAGCTCGGGGCTCGCGCGGCCGCTGTTGGGCTCGTCCTTCAGGGAGGACTGGTCCTGGTCCGTCTCCCGGTGGTAGAAGTAGTTGAAGTTGGACACGATGACCGGCACCGGCAGCGCGATGGTGAGCACGCCGGCGATGGCGCACAGCGAGCCCACGATCTTTCCCCCGACCGTCACCGGCCTCATGTCGCCGTAGCCCACGGTTGTCATGGTGACCACGGCCCACCAGAAGGCGTCAGGGATGCTGGAGAAGTGCGACTCCGGCTCGTCCGCCTCTGCAAAGTACACGGCGCTGGAGAAGAGGATGACTCCGATGAAGAGGAAGAAGATGAGGAGGCCCAGCTCCCGCATGCTGGCTTTCAGGGTCTGCCCCAGGATCTGGAGCCCCTTGGAGTGTCTGGAGAGCTTGAAGATCCTGAAGACCCGGACCAGGCGGATGACCCTCAGGATGGCCAGAGACATGGCCTGCTGGCCGTTCTGGTGCTCCTGGCCCTGCTGCTCCGCCAGCTCCGTGCCCACTGTGATGAAGTAAGGCATGATGGACATGATGTCGATGATGTTCATGATGGTCTTGGAGAACTCGGACTTACTCGGGCACGCGAAGAAGCGCACGAAGAGCTCGAACGTGAACCAGATGACGCATGTGGTCTCGATGATGAAGAAGGGGTCGGTGAAGGTGAGGGACGGCCGGGGCGCGGTGCTGTTGTCCAGCCGGCTGGTGACCGGCAGCTCCCTCTCATCCCTGAACTCCGGCAGCGTCTCCAGGCAGAAGGTGATGATGGATATGGTGATGACGATCACGGACACGATGGCGATGCCCCGGGCCGGACTGGAGCTCTCCGGGTACTCGAATATGAGCCAGACCTGTTTCTGGAACTCGTTCTGAGGCAGCGGCTTCTCCTCCTCCTTTATAAACCCCTCATCCTCGCGAAACCTCTCCATGGCCTCCTCCCCCAGCTGATAAAACCTAATCTCATCCGCGAACACATCGATGGACACATTGACAGGTCTCCGGATCTTCCCCCCCGACTGATAGAAATACAAAATCCCATCAAAACTCGGCCTGTTGCGGTCGAAGAAGTACTCGTTCCGGAGCGGGTCGAAGTATTTTATCCTCTTGGTCGGATCTCCCAGTAAAGTGTCCGGGAACTGGTTGAGGGTGCCCAGCTGGGTCTCGTACCTCAGCCCGGCTATGTTGATGAGCACCCTCTCGTTGCTCTCCGTGTCCATGTCCATGTCCAGCATGTCCTCGTCGAACAGATGAGGACTGTGGTCCGCGCGTAAAAGCGCATCCATGGCGTTCTCGCTGCAGCTGAAAGTGTTGTTCATGTCGTTGATTTTCCAGGAGCTCTGGAGCTGATGCTGCTGCCGCGGCTGCTGAGGACTCCCCCGGGTGTTCAGCTCCTTGCTGTAGTCCTCTCCCAGTCCAGTTTGAACGAAGCCCGACTGAGGGACATCCAGCGCGTTCCGGCAGCTCTCCTCGGCATTGTTGCCTCCACCTCCACCTCCACCGCTCCCTTTAGCGCCGCCGTTCTCAAAACTCACCAAGGCTATCTCCATTCCGCAGCCATCCACAGTTAATGTGTGAAAAATAAAAGAGACTTGTTGAGCTGCGGCGCGAAGACCATCCTCTCCGATATTTGTTCAGGAAATCAAAAGTTAAAATAATAAATAATAACCTGCAGCAGATGGAGCTGACCGGTGGATCAGGGCCGGGCTCCTCTTTACATCAGTGCATATGTGCTGTTGTTGTTAAGGCTTAAAGCCGCCGCTGCTCTGGATGAAGTAAATATTAAAAGCAGAGGAGAAGGAGGAGACCTCTCTCTCTCTCTCTCTCTCTCTCTCTCTCTCTCTCTCTCTCTCTCTCTCTCTCTCTCTCTCTCTGGGGGCGGAGACGCGCTCAGTTTGTTCTCTGGGTTTATGGAAGTGGCCACATGCTGTCACACTATCAGCTGAACGGTTCACATTTTCTATTTTCAACATTTTATAATTAGAAAAGACAAAAAAAAGGAAACAGCATTCATGATAAATCCTCCATCTGAGCTGATACCAACCTACTGTATATTATATATATCCAATGAAATATAACATAAAGACACATGCTCTTATTTTCTCCAGTAAAAATACCAAAATACTTCAATTCAAATCAATTATGTTTGAACTATGTTTTTATTTCCTTTCTTCCATGTCCCATGCATACACTGTAAATAAAGATGGACGTAGCCTCTTTGACATCACCCACAGTTTCTTGAAGCTCAGAGTGAGCTGCGCCACTGTCGCCATCTTGGCAGTGCTTGACTCCGCCCTCAACTCCTAGGTTATCCAAAAGTGGTCAAAGAGGAGGGGCGTGTGTGAAGCCGATAAGTAATGGTTGTTTTTCATGCCCACTGTAAAGAGACATCTTAAATGAGCTATTTGTTAGCTTGGCTGATGCTACGTAGATAGCGTTATCATTCATGGCTTTTTACTTATCAGTCACAAGTTCAGCATCAGACTTCATTCCTTCACTCGGTGGAAAGAAATCCTCTTGTTTTGCTTTTATTTCTTTTTCATCTATCACTCTTTTTCTTCTCCTGAAGTTGGCATGCTAACCAGCTAGCTGCAGTCTGTCTCATCACTGTCCAGTCTGCTCAGAGGGCGTATTATAACCTCTTGTCTTGTAAACGCATTGTTGCTGAAGCTCTCGGCAAGACTGGTATGCAACCAGCTGTTAATGCTAACGTTAGCTACATAGCAATAGCACAGACTGACAGAGCAGTCTGTGCTATTAGCATGCTAACCCGTAGAATGCAGCGACTGTTCCACCTCAGCCAAGTGAAAAGTTTTTTTGCGATATTTCCAGATTTTTATTTTTGTTTTAAGTCAACATGAAGAGTTTAGAAATGCTAACATCTGCTGAGGAAGATCATGTCAGATGATCAAAAGCTCCAGAGCTCATGAAGAAACTGCAGCTTCCAAGGTCAAGATTTTTTTTTTCCCCTCCTGAAATGATTTTCTCTCCTCGAGTCTTATGTAACACTGAACTGAACCCTCTGTGTGTTGTGCTGCACTCGGCCGCTCGCTGCTTAATGCACACACATCCATCTCCTTACAGTCCGAGCACAAAGGCCAGCTTTCCACATGACGTCCATGGACTCTTCTCTTTCACTCGGCTCTTTTTGTTGTCTTTGTGTCCGAGTCCTCTTCTCTTCTCTGTGGATGGAGGGTCGGGCCCCGGGGCCACACTCTGCTCTCTGCTGTTTAACCGGATGTTTACTCGTCCTGGAGGAAGATGGACAGTCTTTCTTTACAGCTACAAACAGAAACTTGTGTTTCTCTGTTATAAAAACGGACTACACTCACTACACCCTGACTCCACATTAACTCCCTGAAACATCAATGTCTTATAACAATTAAACAAAAAGAAAAAAACACATTACAATTTCTTGTTAGCTTAGCATCAGCAGCTGTAGCCACAGTTTCCTGTCTCATTTGTTCTGTATCTGTATGTGTTCAACATGTGAAGGGTTTTATAGCAAAGAAGACCTGAAAACACAAGTTCGTTAGCACAGTGGATTTATATGGATTGATGCATAATTCAAAATGCTATGCTACGTAATGCTACCTTCCTTGTTAGCTTAGCTACAAACCGATGGCCCTCTCCTTTGTCACTGTAGCTTAGTAAAAACAATGTAAAAGACTAACCAGCTAACTAGTTTTTACTCTGTTGTGTTTGTGGACACTGTGCAGCAGGTTATTATGACCCATAGTTACTGTACATTTTGTTGCTAGGCAACATCTAGTGGTCATAGTAATGATGACAGGAGCAAAGGGAAAAGTGTCTGTGATGTAGTGTAAAGAGAGACAGAGTCCACGTCAGGAGGTGGTGGATGGATGTGACACAGGAGAGCGGTGTTCGATTCCCATGTGAAACCAGCTGTTCATGTTGTTCCTATTATCCATGACAGTTCATTGTTATTATAGTAACCATGACAACAAAGATCATCTAATGTTGAGAAAGTACTTATTTTAACCCAAATCACCATCTTTTCCTAAACCTAACCAAACCATGACCGTTAATGTAGTAACTGTGGCGACGAAGGTCCGGTATGCCACTGTTGGTACAGTCCGCTTGTTTATTATTGTAACCATGGTGACAGAGGTCTGGTACGCCTGTTGCCGTGGGGGGCAGAACTTATCAGTAAAAAGTTTGCGACGTTGTATTGACTTCCATTCATTTTTGACAGTCTGACCCAAACCTGAACCAGGACTCAGAAACGACATCTTGACTCCTCAGAACCGGACTCTCCATGAGGCCTGGTCCCAACAAGGTCAGTGTTTGTACTGGAGAAGGTCCCAGATAGGTAAGATGTAAAAATGTGTCCAAACACACACACACACACACACACACACACACACACACACACAGCCAGCGGACCCTCGGAGCCTGAGTGTGTCGGTTTCTAAAAGCAGAGAAGGTGACCTATTTAAAAGGTTAGTTTCTTCGCCCCGTGGGTGGATTAGGAAAACAAAGCACGAGCACTATATTTATCCTTTTCCTTATCTAATGCTCCAGCCTCATCATGATAAGAACTATGTGCATCTCCCCGCCCCTGGATTAGTGCACTGTCCTCAGACTACTGCAGCCATGAATAATAACTCGCCAACATCCATCCCACTGTGTGACTGGCCACTGGCAACGTTTGCGATTTCACGCACTGGATACAGCCATTAGGATGTTTTTACAATAAACTTTATTTAATATTTGCCGAGCGGACGATGGCGGCTTTACGAACGTGAGGCTTCCTGCTGTTCAGGGAGGAGGAGACGAGGACATGGGAAAAGAGCAAAGAGCTCAGAGATGTGGAGATTATTTCTCATTTTATGTGTGTGTGTGTGTGCGTGTGTGTGCGTGTGTGTGTGTGTGTGTTTTTTCACATCATGTGTTTTACACAGATATTTGTTCTTGGACAAGAGGCCTGTGAAGGAAACATGGCAGCTGTTGAAGACGTCCTGTTCATACAGTTACAACTAATCTGAGCCTAATTGCACCGTCTTACAATGAGTGTATTATCTTCAAGTTGAAGGGTATTTGATCTCATGTGTAATTAAAGACAAGCTGGTTTTATAGACTACATTAAACGTCTGTGCAACTAAAGTCAGTTTAACTGTGATTTCTGATCAAAGCTAATTAAGGGAGACTGGGACGGTTGTTACACTTTCAGTTTCTCCAAAATCACCTGATTCACACAAACTCAATTTAGTCTTTATTCCACATGTGAGGAAGCAGCTCCCTGTGACACACACACACTGTTTTGGAAGGAAAACACTATTTCTAAGGTAAGAAAGTTCATTTCTTTACTTAATTTATTTTCGTACCAGCTCCGTCTGCTCTGCAGTTCAACTCTTCAAATTTAAATCATGTTTACTGTGAGTCTGTGTGGATTTTATTTTAATGCTAGCTGTCAGTGCTAATGGCTGTTAGCTGTAAGTTAAGCTAGTTCTCGGCCACAAGAGTCTGCGTTAGTTGTAACAACAATACACACAATCACTGTTTTATTATGATCACTGCTGTGACTGAGAGTAACCAACATACTTGGCTCACACTCACACACAAACACAAAGACACACACCAACTATGTAAAAAATATTGAATAAAAAGCTTTGTAGTTAAATAATAATATTAAATTGATTATTATTACTATTAATTAAGTTTTTTCTCCTAATCCTGTCACTCCTTGTGTTTGAGACTGAACCAGAGATTTTGAGTTTGTGTTGCAGAGGTAACACCTTCATCATTTAACAACAGACACATGGAACTAGTTTGTGTTAAATTTTGAATAGATACAGATAGATAAAGATACAGACAGAAATGTTCCAACCATCCCTCCTCTCCCCAGCTGTTCACCACTGACACTAAAACTAGGATGGAGGTAAACTGGTGTTTGGTTCTGCTCCAGTTTCAGTTAATTTGTTGTTTTGGGATCAAGTTTTATTACCTGATGTTTGGTTCACATAGTCTGTGTGTGTGTGTGTGTGTGTGTGTGTGTGTGTGTGTGTGTGTGTGTGTGTGTGTGTGTGTGTGTGTGTGTGTGTGTGTGTGTGTGTGTGTGTGTGTGTGTGTGTGTGTGTTGGTGTGGGTGTGGGAGACAGAGAGACCGAGCCGAGTCCCACTCTGTGGTACTCGAGGTCTTGTTGCCAGTTACAGAGGGAAACGGTAACCATAACAACAGGTAACCGTAACAACCAGCATCCATAACGACCACAGCTCGCAAATTAGCTCTCTAATTACAGAGGCACAGTTCAGAGCTGCTGCTGCTGATAACAACAGGCTTTTCTAAAGTGTTTTCCAAGCAGCCGTTCATCAGCGCTGCAGCTCACCTCACACTGAAGGTCAGAACACACAGGAAACAGCAGAGAGAGAGAGCAGTCCTCCTGTTTCATATGTTCTGTGTCTCTTACCTGCTGTTGTGTTGTTATTCATACTGATCAAAATATTATAACACCATAATGTGCTGAATGTTAAAGCTGCTCCAGAGTAAAGGTCTGTGTCCATGTGTAGTGTGATTATAGATTATAGATCAGCTCTAGCTTCTATATTAATACTGTGAAAGTATCAAAGCCTCAGTCCACAGAGAAATGCACACAGCCTGTATTCAGAAACTGAGCCTTAAAACCAGCCGTCAGGACTTCTGGAACTTTGTGATGTCACAACAAAGCAGTCACCAAGCCCCGCCCACCTGGACCCACCATCCAAACCTTGCAGGATTTGGTTTCTCTGAGTATTTTTACCTGAAATCTGCTTTATTTTTATTGGATCACTCAGAAAACAGTGAGCTACACTTCACTGAGATGGTTTTTGGTTCTTAAAACCAAAAACCATCACCAAATATATCTTCTTATGGATCAACAAGAATAAAACACAGAAGAAGAAGAAAATATGGAGCTTTAAGGCCTGATTTTAAATCTGTCAATTAATTTGAAATTGTCTAGAAAAGTCATCAAATAGTGAAAAGTCATTAACGAGTTACACTGAAGAGCTAAGCTAACTGCTAACCATCTGCTGGAGGTAGCTCCATGAGCGTAGGAACGATACGAACATCTAAAAAACTGAAAACAAAGATATGTCCCAGACACTGAAGTGGCTGCTTAAATGAATCCGACCTGTTGGCTTCACCTGTCGGCCTCGGCGCTCGAGCTCGGAGCGGCGCTGTCGGTACAGTAGCAGCCAAACGTCAGATTTGGTGCATGTGAGGAGACGAGCGGAGCTGCGAGGCTAACAGTAGGCCTGAGTCAGACTGTGCAGCCCCTGAGGGAGCTTCACCAACCTCCCATCATCCTCCTCCTCCTCATCATCATCATCATCATCATCATCATATCTGTGTGTGTCTATGTGTGTGTGCGTGTTTCACACTGTGTGTCTTCACCATTTTTGACTCTGCATGCATTCGTCTGTGTGTTAAATGTGTGTGTGTGTGTGTTTGGGTGTGTGTGTGTGTGTGTGTGCGCATGTGTGTGTGCGCATGTGTGTGTGTGTTTAGGCTCAGGGCGGCTGCACGGAGAGAGAGTGGCGTGGAGGGGAGAGCGGGAGGAACGCTGCGATGAGTTTAAGAAGTCTTGACAGCAGATGCCTGCATAATAACACACAGAGAGGACATGTGCAAGCAGGAAAATCAAGGACACCACGTCATGCGTGCCAGTCATTTAAAGTAACAGTTTCCTCCCGCAGCTTAAAACATGCTCACAGATTATGAGCAGAAAAGGCTGCAGATGCTGCTAAATGGATTTGTAAATCAGTGCTGTGAAATATAGCCGAGGAGGGATTTAAAACACGATCTGTGTATTTTGATGAGGTCGAGACAGTGTTGCTAGGGAGAGGACATTTTTTTGAAAGTATGATTGGTGATTGGTGAGATTTGTCAGCGAGCGTTCGAACAGATGCTGATGTGTAGGAGGAGGAGGAGGCCGAGTTCAGCCTCGGTCCCAACCAGCAACAACAGTCACAATCTGATGCTGCAGCTCGTTAGACTTCAACACTCAGCAGCTGAGATCTGAAACCACTTCAGGTCCAGGTCCACCCACACACACACACACACACACACACACACACACACACACACACACCCCTTCCTGACATCAGTCAACGTGTCGTCACATTATCTCCTCGCTCGTCGTCCTGACTCTCACAGAGGAGGCGTCACCGATCTGAGCGCGCTCACATCACAATTGGCCGTCAGTGTCAAGATGGCAGCGGTTTAAAATGGGCTCCTCTCTATCTGCCTCCTCCTCCTCTTCCTCTTCCTCCTCCTCCTCCTCCTCCTCCTCCTCCTCCTCCTCACCGTATGAGTGTGTGTACGCTCATGTTTCTGTCTCTGTGAGGACCAGTGTGTGTGTGTGTGTGTTGGTCTGTTTGTGGGTTAAAGGGTCAGTTCACACAAATAACAAAAATCTGAAACAAAGATGTTTAATCATTTATTTGATAATTAAATGATAATAACTTTATTTGTTTTGACCTTTTCATTCACCAACAGCAGCTTTATATCATGACACACTGCGTCGTCTCATCTCTTACTTGAGCTGACGTTTTATTTAGTTTCATGTTGTCATCACATGATTTTACATCGTCTCCTGTCGTGTCGTTTATAGCGTCACGTCCTCTTTGTCTCTTACTTATTACAAATTTTATTTTTGTCAGTTTGTGTTGTCTCATGTCTCGTTTGTGCTCTCGGATACAAAAAGACATTTTATTTTGTGTCATGTCGTCTCATGTCGGGGTTGTTTCATGTCATCATGTCACGTTATCGCATCATGTTGCGTCCTGTTGTCTCATCTCCGACTTGAGCTCTCCGATACGATCATTACTGCGTCATATCGTCTCATGTCGTTTATGTCGTTTCATGTCTCATTTGTGCTTTAAATTTGTGTCGTGTCGTGTCGTGTCGTGTCGTGTCGTGTCATGTCGTGTCATGTCGTGTCGTGTCGTGTCGTGTCGTGTCGTGTCGTGTCATGTCGTGTCGTGTCTTGTGTCATCTTGTATTTCGCTTCAGCTCTCTGATACAACACAGGCTCATTTTATCTTGTTTCATGTCGTCTCATGTTGTTGTGTCACATCGTCCAGTGTCGTGCCGTCTCATCTCATGTCATATCATCGCATCACGTGGCGTCATGTCGTCTGCCATCTTGTCTTGTCTCATATCTCACTTACGCTCTCTGATATGCAGCAGACAAATTATATTTTATGTCATGTCTCGTATCTTGTGATCCTAACCTGACATTTTATTCTGTTTCCTGTCATCTCGCGTCATCTCGTCTTGTGATACAGTCTAACACAAACCACACAAATTTAGTTTCGAGTCATCTCGTGTCATCTTGTTATCTCAGTGGACGGATTTTTACCATCTTGTCTCACAAAGCAGTATTTTTTTATTCACTGTAACTCAACAGAACCGAGCAGCAACACAAACGACAACCTCCAGACTGACGACAAAGTCAAACCAACACGTCTGAAACATTTTCATCCACCGCAGCAGGAGAGAAAAACAACACGTCAAGGTCGGAGATTCAGGTTTGGGTTCAAGGTTCGCCACAAGGGAGTAGTGTATTATGCCAATGAGGGTCCTCACAAGTATAGACGTGTATACGTATGTGTGAATATATATGTGTGTGCGTGCGTGTGTGTGTGTGTGTGTGTGTGTGTGTGTGTGTGTGTGTGTGTGTGTGTGTGTGTGCACTGAATGAGCACTGAACTGGAAAATAACTGCTACTGGAGGAACTATGGGCCAATCATCGGCCTCCACTGGTCACGAATCACACCTCCAGCTTTAACATGCAGCCTGAGTACCCCCACCCCTCAACACACACACACACACACACACACACGCACACACACACACACACACACACATGCAGGGTAGGGCTTCCCCTCCTCCATCCTACCCACCTCAGTGTGTCTGCATGTGTTCAAAAGCCCTCTGGAACCCAGATCACCAGATACAAAAAGAAAATCTCTGCTTGTTCACAGCAGCCTACAGAGGATATTAACAACGCACGCGCACACACACACACACACACACACACACACACACACACACACACACACACACAGGCACAGGCACAGACACACACAGGCACAGACACACACACACACACACACACACACACACACACACACACACACAGTCATGCACAACCAAAGCTACGATAACTCAACAAAGGCTGTGGGAGGGGGGGGGGGGGGGATTACAGCCTCGGAGAAATAATAACAACAGCCTCGGCCTGCAACACACACATATTGCAACACACACATATTAAAACACACACATGCATGTCATGGGGGGTGGGGGGTTGGGGGGGTGGGCAGGAGGAGGGTGAGGTAAAGGGTAAGAGCGGAGTCATCATCAGTGATATGTGGTGTCAGGAGTGCCGTTGAGCAGAGGGATGTGGGTCGGTGTGATGGAGGGAGGAGGAGGAGGAGGAGGAGGAGGAGGAGGAGGAGGATTGTGTCGAGGGATTTTAATTGACAGCTGTCCAAATCCCCAGACAGATCCTCTCTCTCTCTCTCTCTCTCCTTCTCTCTCACTGAGAGTGTATGTCGCACGTCCTCCCTCGCTCTCCCTCTCTCAGACGAGGGTATTAAGAGTGAAAAGCATTAGGAAAAGTGAGGTATTAAGAGTCTTCTGCTCCCTCTTTCTCACACACAGACACGTCACATGTAGATAGAAGTTTATGTTCAGGCAGCGAATGTGAAGATATATATGCACTGACATGTTCAGTCTATAGACACATGTATGTACAGATACATGACACAGAGCAGCCTGTTGGAGGTGCTATTGAAGGTGGAGGAAATGCAGCATCTTAATAAATTATTATTAAATATTTGAAAAGAGCAAATGAATTTGTACTTTTTTAAGATGATCTGTTCTTCTCTTTAAGAAATGTGTTTTCAATAGAGCTCTGCAGGAATGTCAGTGTTTCTAAATTAACGAGATCATTTTTAGATAATTATCTTATTAATTCAGAAAAACAGAGGAGTGAGCCAATCAGAAGAGAGGAGGCTCTGAGCCTCCCCTCTGATTGGCTGACTGTTTTCTGAGTGATCCAATAAAAATAAAGCAGGTTTCAGGTAAAAACACTCAGAGAAACCAAATCCTGCAAGGTTTGGATGGTGGGTCCAGGTGGGCGGGGCTTGGTGACTGCTTTGTTGTGACATCACAAAGTTCCAGAAGTCCTGACGGCTGGTTTTAAGGCTCAGTTTCTGAATACAGGCTGTGTGCATTTCTCTGTGGACTGAGGCTTTGATACTTTCACAGTATTAATATAGAAGCTAGAGCTGATCTATAATCACACTACACATGGACGTCTACTGGTCGGTTTATTGGAGCTTGTTGAGTGAAGACACGTCTCTGTGAGTTCATGCAACATTAAACTTGAACGAGTCGATTATTCGAGTTTTACTGTTTCCTGAAAATGTGAACATGCAGATCTGCAACTATGAACATGACACCGCAGCGTCTGTGTAGACTGAACCAGATGCCTTCAGAGCCCACAGAGAGCTGCAACACACACACACACACACACACACACACACACACACACACACACACACAGATATGTACACACACCCCAGGAGAGACACAAGAAAAGGAAGGACAGATTTTTTCAGCATGAGGGAACATCATCCTGCACATTGAATTCCCAACCAGAACACACACACACACACACACACACACACACACACATTAACACACACACACACACACATTAAAACACACACACAGGTTTGCCCTACTATGCTTCTTACTGTGCCGGCAGCCTGTATTCAGAGGTCATTATATAATTTCAGAGGCTTTTTTCACATTGAACAGCGTCTGTGAACCTTCAGAGGACTTGACTGTCGCCTCACGACAAACCTCTAAATCACAAACTCACAGCCAATCAGTGTTCAGTGTCTGGATCAGGACAGTTTCAGGTGTCGTCACCTGTTTTTCACAGCACAAACGTGTTTCATCTTGTCTTGGGTGACTGATTCGTCGGAGCTGCTGGTCTGTACGTTACAGGACGAGCGGCTCGTCAGACCATGTGGTCTGACATCACTTCCTGTTTTAATGAGAACAACCAGCAGCCGCCATGTTCTGCTATTAACAAACATTTCTGCTGCTGCAGCTTCGGCTCAAAGTTCTCCTGTGATTTCATCATTATTGCTTCTTCAGATTATGTCACTTTTTGCAGAGAATATCAGGATTAGTTGATTTATCAGATCGTCAATTAGCAACAATTTTTAGGCAAAGAGTCATAATTCACTGGTAGCAGCTTAAAGGTGAATATTTTTTCATTTTTGTAGTTTTCAAAGGAAAGGTAAACTTTTTTTTTTGGCAGTTGAAAAGTCTGTTTTTCTTCTGAAGGTTCAGACTGAGTGAAATGAGCTGAAGCAGCATCGTGATCAGAGCTGAGGAGAGGAGCTTCAATGCTTCCTACCTTGTCTCCTTCAGCAGAGGAAACACTGGAGCTTCCTTTAGGAAAGGAAAGGAGAAATGATTTCGATTCTGGAAATCCTTGTCCGATCAACTGAAGCCCAAATCCATAAAAATAGATTTATTCTCTTTATATTGCGTCAGGAGTCACGAAGAACAAGCCGACTGAATCCTCCATGGATTCTCCTTCACCTCCAACGTTTCCTGATATTTCATTCAGTGAACGATCGAAACTAGACCAGACTGTACTGACACTGGACTGACAGGCGTTGTGTTGTGTGTCTGCAGAGGTCAGCTCTTCCTCTCCTGCTCCGTTTGTTTGTTTGTTTGTTTGTTTGTTTGTTTGTTTGTTATTTACCAGCGTTGTGGGAGGGAGCCGAGTTTGTTTGAGAAGTGCCCAGCAGGAAAAGGCTGTCCTACTTTATCTCTCATTAAACAGGTCACACATCAGCGACATGACTCAGTTCAAACAACAACAACAAAAAAAGAAAGAAAGAAAAGAGAGAGAGAAAGAAAAGCAGTGATTTAAGTGAAACGGTAGTAGCACCAAACGTGGCCTGGAGGTTTCCTTGGCCTTATTTCTACAGACAGCGCTGGTGTCTCATTGTTTTATTGTCTCATCATCCATCAACAAACACAAACTCTCTGCCGTCGTGTCATTATATCTCCTTCCCTCTGTTATTTACTGTCTCTCATCCCTCGTGCTTCACTGTTCATCCTCCTCCCTCAGTTTTTGACATCTCCTCCTCTCTTTCCCTCTCACCAGTTCACAGGTTACCATGGTGACACACAGTAGTATTTGCCTGTTGCCAAGGCTTGTCTCCATGTGAACGCAGCATCCCTCCCACAGCGACGTGATGGATTGTGTATTGGATATGAGGATGTGTATTCCATAGTGTCTTTTCTTTTTTCTTTTTGTTTTTTTCAATTAAAAACTGTAGTGACACCGAGGAGCCACAAGGTGGAGCTGCAGACCTGTTTGTCCACATCAGGACTCTGGCAGAAGAAAGAGTCTCTGAGTCTCTGAGTTTGTCTTGAGCTGTGAAAGTGCATCACTGATGTTCATGCTAACCGCAGTCTGCTGTTAGAGTGAAGGATTGTGGGAAATCCTACAGTTCAGTCACATAAAGTATCAATATAATGATCCAGTAATGTGATAAACTCTGATGGGAACTTTTATGTTTAATAGTTTCAGTATGAAACATCTGTTGTCTGGTTTCTGAAGCTCAGAGTGAGCTGCTCCACCGTCGCCATCTTGGCAGTGTCTGACTCCGCCCCCTAACTCCCAGCTAATCCAAAAATGACTTTGGTGCGTGTCGGTTTGTGGCAAGCATACGCTCACCCACCTGTCACTCAAAGAGGCCACGCCCTCAACTCTCCATAACTGTAGTCCTTAATAAAATGTGAACAGGTGAGTTATATAAACAGGTGTTTTTGTTTGAAGTTGGACATTTTAACATGGGAGTCTATGGGGACTGACTCACTGTTGGAGCCAGACTCTAGTGGCCATTAGAGGAACTGCAGCTTCGGTTCTTCAGCACTGATGCTCCAGTTTTCAGCCCTGGAGGTTGATGCTTGAGCTCAATAAAAGGCCACCTTAAAATGTGTAGTTTTATTTTGAAAACAGACACAGACACACACTGAGTGACAGATGTGCATCAGTGGCTGTGTGAACATGCTGGATATTGACAGGAAGTGGAACACACTGTCATATAAACAGATCCAGATCCTCTCAAACCTGTTCAGTGGGTGACATGTCTGATGCAAGGACAGGGATGTTTGAAGCGTCCAGGAATTGCGTCCATCACACGGCAACATGAGGCGATGGCGACAGATGAACGGCCTCAGGATCTCATCACGGTATATCGAGGTGTATCTTTTGTGTTTATACAAAAATCTTCAATCTTTTATTTCTACTCAACAAAAATGGGAGTAAAGACAAAAGTGCTGCGTTAATATTTTTGTTCAGTAAAGATCTCAGTATTTCTTTTACCTCTGAAATCCTCTGTACCTCGATGACAGAGTCTTAATTCACAACGTACCAAATGCATCATTTGGTACGTTGATGGTGCGACACGTGTTTATATGAAGAGTTTTGCTCCAGCTGAGCGTCACTGTTGCAGGGATGTTAGATTTACTCTGACGGGACGTTCTGAGCCTCAGTCACGGCGACTGTTTTCAAGCTTGTTTTGATGTTATGTAACTCGTACGGGGGGTTTCCTATTAGCTGCACAGCAGACGGAGCCGTGCAGACCTTCATCCCGTTGCTCTGTAGTTAAAATCCTGCCGTCCCTCCGCACAGGGGTTTGGTGAGTTCACGACCTGCCATTACTGATCCACAGCCTGGGAGTTAGTGATGACCCAAAAAACCTGATGACAAAACTCACCACAAGCTGCGAACAGGCTGCCGGCTGCAGAAACCACCAGCAGAGACCCAAGTTCAGAGAAAGACTGAGGCGGTCTGCAGATGATAACTGAGTCTGTGGTGTTTCGGTCTGTTTGCATCAGACTGAGACGAAAGGAGAAGGATAATAAATGAGTCTTCTTTGTTTTTTCACTGGGATCTTCAATCGTTTCGTCTGTTAAGTTCTTAAATGAGTGAAAAATTTCCGCATAGTTCAATGTGACTTGATTTCTTTTGTCATTTAAGCTCAGAAATTTACTTAAAACAATGAACTGATCATCAAAATTGTTGGCAATTAATTCTCTATTGAATTAATTGAGGAAACGTGTGTCAGACCTCCATAAATTCTATGTTAATTTATATGTGAAACGGGACAAATACTCATTAAGACTCGCTTTAATATAATTGATAAGGGCTGAATATTGAAGTAGAGGTTGAATTGATCGATTGACAGGTTGGTTGAACAGATCCATCTGGGAAATTTCCGGTTGTAAAATAACCACAATCTAAATCAGGAATACCAGATATTTGTATTTTGTTCTGGGCCTCAGAGTCGCTTCATCAGTGACTCTTTATCCGGACAGGATCGTTTCTCCTGTTCTTATGTTCATAAAAGTGAAGCATCACTTTGGAGACGAGTTGGTCTCTGCAGGACGACCTTCCTCGACCAAAGACCGTCTCTGTCCCCTGGTTCCTCCTCGCTGACTGACATTAAGCTGACACCAGCCCATTCAGCTCTTCTGTCCTCCAAAGACAATCCTCCGAACCGTCCTTTTGTCCTGAAGACTATTGTTTTGACGTATTATTCACAGCTCCTATTTTTAGAGTTCTGTCTCCAGCCTTAAAAGGCAGTCAAATCCTTACAGTATGTGCACTTACACAAGCAGAAAGCCAGTATCCGCTGTCAGTGTGT
This sequence comes from Seriola aureovittata, assembly GCF_021018895.1. Taxonomy (NCBI): domain Eukaryota; kingdom Metazoa; phylum Chordata; class Actinopteri; order Carangiformes; family Carangidae; genus Seriola; species Seriola aureovittata. Next base: position 20,639,758 of record NC_079385.1, read on the forward strand.
ATTAAAGACACGTCGTCCCGTCCTGTGGAAGGCCTCGCTGCAGGGCAGTGAGCCTGTGTGACGAAAGCAAAGAAAACAAACCAGAGACAGAGGAGGAGAAAAAAACAAAGGGTAAGGGGCAGGGTTATGTAAATGATGCAAAGGCCGGCCGCCCAGAGGAAGAGGCGCACACTCATGCATCTGAGCGCACCTTAAATAAAGTTTTCATAACGTGGTCTTTACAAGAGAGACACAGCTTCAGGCATCAACAGCAGCAGTGTGTTCTTGAATTACTCGCACTCTGACTTCACCTTTTATTCCAGCCAGTTTTGACAGAAATAACTTTTATTAAGTGAGTTAACATCATCCAGGAGCAGTTTAACTGCACCTCACAAAAACCTGCCCCCATGTTCATGTCAGGGGACGCATCAGCAACCTGCTGACTGCAGGACATCCAACATATACCAGCACATGATGGTTACCTTTAACATGTTAAGACCAGAAAGATCTGAAGGCTTGTGTCCCCTAGAGGCTCCGGGTTAATTACAGCCTCCTCTCTTCTGATTGGCTGACTGGTCTACTGTAGCATAACATCATATTCAGTTTACATTGTGATCACTCTGCTCAGTTTCTATCCTTTCTCACATCAGGCTCATCCAGTTTTCTTTCACTTTTGTTAAATGGAAGAATATATTTCATATATTTCATACTAAAAATCTGTGCAAGTATGAATGAAACAGCAAGAGAAACGTCTCTGAATGACTGATCAGGTTTCAGCTGTTAGTCACTGTCATTTTAAATGTAGTCATTTACTTTAATACAACAGTTAAGTGATGGTCACAATCACAGTCCTCCTTTAATAAGATAATAATCCTCCATGTGTAGCTTTGTGTGTGTGGATCTTCTGGTGTCAGTCAGGTTTAATTTGGCCCTGCTCTGCCCCCTACTGGACAAACATGGACACACAACACAACTGTGGAGGAAAATGGCAAATTCATGTCATTTTTACTGGGATTTAAATCTTCAGTGACTTTGTGTTGTTACAGCTCTCACAGTTTTCAGAGGCATACCAACAGCTGTTTGATAAAAACTATCTAGGTTTTATTTCCTAAAAGTGCTGCTCTCCTTCTCGACATGGAGGATTTAAATGCTCATATAAACTGTACATCGACGGCAGAGCTTGTATCTGTGTCTGTCTGAACTCTGTGAGGTTGTTGTCTCCCTGCCCGGCTCGGTAAGTGGCTCTTGGTTTGTTATCCTGCTTACTTCAACTGAAGAGTACCCACACACACACACACACACACACACACACACACACACACACACACACACACACACAGTCTCCGGTGACTAAATCAGCTGTCGGATTTTGCACTTTGCACCTTGTAACTCAAGAGTTTGAGCGGCTGCTGCTCTATCTGTGTGTTGACTGCAGCTCTGTATCATCCATCATTTACAGGCCTGCTTTAGAGAGCTTTGTTTGGTATCAATCATTTAGTCTCGTTGTCCACGTGCCAGCAGACGGCGGGAGGCCGATACACTGCGTCCCTGCTGGGGCAAAGAGCCAGATACAGAGACACCGAGGTGAGGAGGCCTGATGCTGCTGAACGTTTGCTAATTGACACTGTGACGTTTAGCAGATGTTGGATTTTAAAGTCACTTTTACTCTAAAGATGCTGTTGAGGAACCAGGTCCTCTTCGTACTGTATTTCTGTTTCTACATTACAGTGTCGTCATGTTGCTTTTTAAAAGTCAGCCTTGCTCCCGTTTTCATACTACGCACTTATGCTCTGGATAAATATTTGTGTGGTGTGGCCTTAAAATAGCAACGCAAATGACACATTTTTACATTACCGCTGGTGATGAGCGTGATGGGCTGTCAATGGGTCGCCTTAACGAAATGTAGCGCGTCCCAAATCCCCTCTCAGCTGCACTAATCTAATGTGAGAAGGGGGGGGGGGGGGCTGTTAACTCAAAGATGGACGGCTGAGGTGACTCTGCTTAGGTAACCTTTAGAGAGGAGGAAACTGGGTCCAAACCAGTGACATGAATGGAGGGATATTGGATATTGGAGGGATACAACAACCCTGTGCACTCAAAAAGGCTCCCACTGCAGACCTCACTGTAATGGATTACCTATTCTTTTTTCTTTTGGGTTGTGTTTTACCGAGATACATGAACCAGTGCCATGAACGCACTTAAATCTGAGCCACCTAACAGTTTGCGACAAAACAACCAAGCAATCATCAAAATCACACAGCAAACTCTTTCAAAATAAATCAGTGTCTTTTAAAACCAAAATTCAACAAAAGAAAAGTCCAAATAATATTCATCAACATAAGGAGTCAGGGGCTCATCAACAACCACCAAAAAATTAAGGTTGTTCAGTTCCGTTTCTTAAATTTGCCTCAGAGTGAAACCTCTTCCCAAACAAAACAATATTGGATCTTTGGTCACGTTTCAGTTCAGTTCAGTTCTTTTCAGCCACGTGTGACTCATCTTCTCAGATAAATCCTTAGAAGATCTCTGGCAACGTTTGTTTGTTAATTCACTACATTTCTAACCGAGTGAATCCTCTCCCATCAGATTAAAAGTGGATCTTTGACAAAAAAAAGTAAAAAATCTCCGACGTTGTCTGAGTTATCAGCGGTACCGGGGCAGGTAGTTTCTCCGATCCTGCCGGATGTAAGAGCCCGGGTTGTTTGGAGGCTGGAAGGAAGCGCGGGAAGTATTTACTGACCGCAGACTGTACACGGAGCCGGAGATAGACACTAGCTACAACCACAACCGACACGCTGCAACACAGGCCCGGCCTCTCCTCCAGCGGTATGTCGCCATTTTGTTTTTTTTGTCGTCCATATTTAAAAGAGGTGGATCACTCAGGTGGGGGCCAGAATCCTATAGAGCGCCACAGGAGTGAGTCGTAAAACCCGGAAGTTAGTTAGCATTAGCTAGTTAGTTAGCACTACCGGTTCTTGAAGTCTGGAATGTGTTTTTGGTTATATGGCTAAAATAAGGTCTATGTTTCACACAAGCTGATTTCTTTAAGCTTTTACATCTGTTAAAAAAAGGCTAGTCAGAGTCATTAAGAGATTATTATTAAATATTTATAATTAGCAAATGAAGTAGTTCAATAAAATGATCAATCGGGTCTGACATTTGTATGAGTTAGCATCCTAGCACTCCCTGTTCCCTGATCTTTAGGTGTCTGAGTTTTTTAGTTAGATGACTGAAATAAGGTTTTGCTTAACATAAGCTCAAGACATTTTAATGTTTTATTCTACAACATAAAATCTGTCAGTAAATACTCCAGTCCTGATTTTTTGAAGCTTTTACGTCTCGGTTGCTAACGAGTGTCTAAATGAGACTACGTGTAACGTTAAATGTCGTCACGTTGAACATGAAAACCGATCAATGTTTTAGAGCCTCGTTGTGTTTATACAAACTGTCACTAACTCAGTCAGAGGACAGGCTTTTGTAGAAGAGGTCAGAGCTGAATCAAACTACAGTGACGCTGTCATGTGACCCTGGTGTCGTTTATAGCCTAATATTAGCTTTTTACTTCTGGTTTCAAACATCATAAAATGGTGTTCATTAGTGAAGATGATCCTGCTGAACAAAACCTGTCAGGATCATAAACTGTTGTTTCAATACAGTTTGCTTTTTGTGGAGGAAACCAGGGTGATGCTAACTTCCGGGTTGGCCTACAGAAATATGTCATCCCTGTGGCACTTTATTGGCACAATAAAGGAGATTTGACTTGTGTACAAATTGAACATTAATATTTAAAGATATAAAAAAAAAAAAAAAAAAAAAAAAAAAAAAAAACATTTAAAATTATTTTTATGGCAGATTGATGATGATGATGATGATGATGATGATGATGATGATGTGATTTGTTGTCTTGTATGTTCCTTTTTAGGTGTGGAGAATATGATCTATATGCCGAGGCATCTCTGTAGCACCACAATGCTTCATTTATGGTCTGTTGTGACACATTTCACCTTTATCAAATAAAGATTGCAGCTCTTGCGATTTGGATATTGTATTTGGTCATATTGTGATTTTTGACAATATTTTGATTAATTGTTCATCCCTAGTTCAAGCCAATGGAAACACAGGAGGATCACTGCGTCTTTTTCTTCATTTAAATCTCTATATCATTTAAACATGACAATGAGAAAACATGATGTGAATGTAAATAAGATCTTAGAGAGCGGTTGGACCTCTCAGAGGAGGAGGAGGCTGTGACCGGTCCTCCTCCTCCTTACATGGCTGACCATGGACAGGTGTGTGGAGAGAGACACAGGCTCGTAAAGATCAGGCTTATGGAAAAAGTTAGCGAGGCACGTTACTGCGGAGCCGACACGTGGAGGTCACATGCTGGGACAGGTGATAAAGAGCTGACAGACAGACAGCAGGAAGTCGTCATGTCCCTGCTTAGATTACAAACTTCAAGTCTCGTCCACCAGTGTGCCCGTGTTAGACTTTTATTTTGAAGAGTGATGTGCTTGAACTAAGGAACTGCTCTAGCATTTAGGGGAAAGGTTCACTATTTTTCAAGTCAGTCTTTAAACAATGACTGAAGGAGGTTTTGAAGTTTATGCTTCATTATTAATATAAACAGTTTAGTTAATGAAACATTTTCTCCAAAGTCTTTTCAGTATAAAACTCCCTCTTTCTGTTTCCCTGGACAGTGTTTCTATGTTAAACTGCAGTGGAGTGACAGTAACACAGAGGGTCAGATTAGTCCCATAGCACTGCATTATTTAAAATAAAATCATCATAATGTTTTTTATGTAAAGTATATATAAATGTAGTGGAGTAAAATATACAATACTTCCCTCTGAAATGCTCTGGACTAAAAGTATAAAAAACATAAAATAGAAAATGACATTATGTTTAAATTAAACTAGTTATATAGTTAAAGTACCAGTGTGTAGGATTTAACAATGATAATAATACATTTTATTTATAGGATATAAAACACAGTACAAACACAGTGTAAAATACAAAATAATCAAGTACAAGGCTTAGAATACAAAATAAATTAGAATAAATATAATTGCATAAAAATAGATATGATTTAATGCTGATGTTGGAGTTTAAAGAGTAGGCAGGTTTGAGTCTGTTTTGAAGTTGATCTATTGGTAGAAATGCCAAGTATGATATTCATAATTATGTTTTCATTAATGTAAAATGATAATGATAATCATTGTTTTCAGTAACTTAGAATGAGCCCAACGTGTTGCATTGGGATGTTTCTACCGTAACTAGATCAGATAAAACAAACACTGGTTTTCAGTTGGATGGCGATCAGCGACTTCACCGCTAGACGCCACTAAATCCCACAAACTGGTCCTTTACGAAAATAAATGTGACACGAAACCAAAACTTTGCACTAAAAGACGCTAAAAACACATGGGGTTCAGTTCAGTTCAGTTCAGTGTTTTCAGTGGCGGATCTCGCTGCTTCTTGCCTTACAGTCAGTTCGTACAGTAGAGGCAGCGCACTCAAGAAAGTACAGATGTGAATATTTTATAACCTAATATGATACATGAAGGGAACAGGACACCGGACTAAGAGGAGCTCCTTCCGCCATGCTGCCCACGGAGCAGAGGTCGACCTCCGCTGAAGGGTCCCTGCTTGTCAGTGCAAATTGCTTAAAACTTAAGACGCTGTATCTGTGTGACAGTCCTGTCCAGCAGTGATCTCTCTGTAGTCTGTACATGGTTTGTATTTAACTTTTAGTTTCAGATGACTGTATTAAAGTGTCAGGATCAGGTTTTAACTGGCAAGAAGAGAAAGACTAAAGCCTCCCCAGGGGGCGCCAGAGACATGAAGGGGAGGTGAAGATAATGAGGTAAATTAGAGTCAAAACAAAAGTTGTGCCCAGTAGACCTGTTCTATTACTTCATTTACATCAGGCATTAAAATGCATCTCGTATCCAGATTGATTTTAATCGTCACATTTACACCAAGCGGAACAACCAAAACCTGCAGTTCCTCTAACGGCCACTAGAGTCTGGCTCCAACAGTGAGTCAGTCCCCATAGACTCCCATGTTAAAATGTCCAACTTTACAGCAGAAATAAACATGTTTACAGCCTGGTACAAAAACTGTTTTGGTCTCTGGAGCTAATTTCCTCCTTCATGACACCTGTTTATATAACTCACCTGTTTATATAACTCACCTGTTTACATTTTATTAAGGACTAAAGTTATGGAGAATTGAGGGCGTGGCCTCTTTGAGTGGCAGGTGGGTGAACGTATGCACTGAAGTCTCAGCTCCACACATGCCCCTCCTCTTTGTCCATTTTTAGATGAGCTGGGAGATAGGGGGCGGAGTCAGACACTGCCAAGATGGCAATGATGGAGCAGCTCACTCTGAGCTTCAGAAACCTGTGGGTGACATCACAGAGGCGATGTCCATCTTGATTGGATCACAACCCGTCCTCAATGTGTCGGGTGCTTTTACACCTGTACTTTCATGTGGTCCAGCTCTATTCGATCTCCTGAAACTCATTTTAATGTCAGGCTCCATGATTCAAAGGGAATATATAAAATGTGCGATCACTGCAACATATAATTAATGGAGTGAATGTGCTGCAGACTAAGCAGCAGAGAGGAAGCTGGTCCTGGTGTCTTCACGCTGTCTGTCCTTCACGCTGGGAGTCCATATGGACGCTGGTCTTGGCGCTCAGAGCTCTGTGTCAGCAGAACGAGCCAACCGCTCGTTCTCAGCTGTGTCGGCCTGTCTGGCGTTTTTTTGTGCTGGAGGAAGACGCGTGGCCCGACCCGGCCCGGCCGCCCCCGCCTCACCTCCTCTCCGCCTGAATAGATTGATGCCGGCTCAGGTAAGAGCTGGAACGCTCCAGTGGAAAATGAAACTGGAGGAGACAGCCAGGCTGTTAGGTTAGACATGTCTGTATGTCTGCATGAGAGACGGAGAGACGGTGCATGTGGGTGAATGTGAGTGGGTGTTTGCAGCTTGTGCCAACGCTGCACCGCCCGAACCTCTGAGCTCAACCACTTTACAAACTCCTGTTGTTTGGCAGAGCATCGTTCTAACGTCAACACTGTGTTTGACATTTCAGTTTAGGTCTCAACGTTTCCAGAAAAACCAGAGCAGAAAATAATTATTTTCATTTTCACTTACTCTGATGATTATGTTCTTAATTAATCTTGAATATCTCCATGTGCGATCAATTAAGTCTCTTAATCGATGAATCATTGGGTCTCAAAGTGACAGTTCATCCTGAGGAGAACATGAACAGCTGAACCGATCTGCTGTGTTGTGGTAATGTGTAGGTTCTCTCAGTTTGATACTGACATCTGTAAAGGCTCGAGAACGAGACTCAACATCTGTTCATTTTCTTCAGTTATCCGAGGTTGGGTCGTGATGTCAGCAGGTCAGGCGAGGTAGTCCAGACGTTTTCCAGCTCCTCCTGAGAGATCCCAGGATGTTCCCAGACCAGATCAGATATATAATCTCTCCAGTGTGTTCTGGGTCTACCCCCAGGCCTCCGCCCAGTTGGACGCACCTGTAAGATCTCCAGAGGAAGGCGTCCAGGAGGATCCTACCTGACACCTGAACCATCAACTGGCTCTTGACGAAAAGACTCGACAAAATTAACATCTAACCCAAACCACCGGGAGTTTTTGTGGCCTCAATCTCAACGCAGGTTGTGAACTTCAGTCTCGTATCAAAGTCATCCATCGCTACGACCTTCACATGACACATGATCTCTGCAGCAGCAGCGTTCGCCGTGAATCCCACCACATGCAGCAGCACAAATTAGTAGTTTATGAACATAATTTATAGAAGACAGAAATGCATGAGTGGATTATAATCTTGTTGTGGTTGTTTTACGTCTTGTTTATATCTTTGTTGTCTCTTTAGATCTCTTCAGTTGTTTTGAACACTGTCATGTTGTTGTCTAAACTCTGCTTGTGTATCTGTGCGTTGTCTCTTCCTGCTGTACCCCCCCCCCCCCCCCCCCCCCCCCCCATGTCAGCTGACAATCTGTCAGGATGTTCAACAGCAGTTTTTGGCCTTTTGTTTTTTTAAATAATCGTTTTCCCAAATATAGACAGGAGAGCAGGAACTGTGAATATTTCCAGCGGCTCAGGTTTCGGTGAGATCAGTCTGCTGGCACATTTCCACTCCAACAATAGAGACACTGAGCAGCTCTCAATTATTGAGCAGAGCTCGACCCTGAAGCTCAGCACGGATCCAGAGGACGTTACACAACCAGAGCAGGACTGCAGAGGAGAGGAATCTGCATCCATCCATCCATCCACTCATCCATCCATACAGCTCTCCATCCAACCAGTGCAGGACTGCAGTGGGAGAGGTATCTATCTGCATCCATCTATCCATCCATTAGTCTGTCCATCCATCCAGCAATCCATTCATTTATCTATCTATAATTAATCCATCCATCCATCTGTCCAGCCAAAGCCAAAACATGATGGACATCGTCCTGATTGGAGCTTTTTTCCAACTTCACCTATGCTAACTAGGAAGCTAGTGAGCCATGCTAATATCCAGTGGTGGAGGAAACACTCAGATCCTTATGTAGAAATGACAATACCACAATAAAAAGAGCTATCACAAGTAAAAATGTACTTAAATGCAAATACAAAAAGAATCAATCATAAACTGATTAAAGCGTTAAGTTATGGAGGCCCCAAATACCCAAAAGATGGACGTCGCTTTTGTGATGTCACCCACAGGTTTCTGAAGCTCAGAGTGAGCTGCTCCACTGTCGCCATCTTGGCAGTGTCTGACTCCGCCCCCTAACTCCCAGCTAATCCAAAAATGGACAAAGAGGAGGGGCAAGTGTGGAGCTGAGACTTCAGTGCATACGCTCACCCACCTGTCACTCAAAGAGGCCACGCCCTCAATCCTCCATAACTGTAGTCCTTAATAAAATGTAAACAGGTGAGTTATATAAACAGGTGAGTTATATAAACAGGTGTCATGACGGAGGAAATTAGCTCTACAGACCAAAACTGTTTCTGTACCAGGCTGTAAACATGTTGATTTCTGCTGTAAAGTTGGATGATGGACAACATCACTACACCTGTCAAATAATTCTCAGTTTGGACAGGATGAGAAGTTCTGGACCTTGAAACTTTAAAAACCTGCAGTACTTTGAATCCTCCATGAATCCTGATCAGATCCATTTACTGGACATTTTACCTTTCTGTCTGTAGCTCCGCCTCTTTCCTCAAATAACAAACCTCTCAGTGTTCAGTCGTCTACCTCCTCCTCCTCCTCCTCCTCTGGATCTCCCCCTGCGTCCTCCCACACTAACCTAACATGCACTCTACCCCAGGCTGCCTCTCTGTGTGTCTCCATATACAGAAGCAGCTCTTCTCACTAACGTTTACTGTATGCCGCAGTGGTCTCCAGCCTCAGTATGATTCATGCAACATAAAAAAATAAATTAACAAAGCAGCTCTATAAAAACAGTGGAGGAACTAGAGTCAGAAAAACCTCCAGGATTCACATCCAGAGCAGCAGGTGAAGAGTGTCACAGTCTGACATCTAGGAGCAATAATCAGTTTAGTGTCAGGGCGTCCAGCACACACACACACACACACACACACACACACACACACACACACACACACACACACACACACAGCTGGGACATGATGCAGGTAACTGTAGCTGAGCGTACATCGGTATCGCTGTTGTTGTGCTGTTAGTGTGTGAAGCTGCTGCAGACGCTGCTGGTTCAGTCGTATTCTTAGCTCAGTAAGAATAGCTCGTCTCTGACTCAGATGGCTCTGCAGCCCACAGAGCAGCTACACATGTACACACTATAGAGTCTATAGAGTCTTTACTGCAGCAGAGAGCAGCCTGCGACTGAAGCCGACCGTCCACCACAGATCTCCCTCCTCTCCGACTGAACTGCGTCTTTCTGCGCGTTTATTAACGGCAGCAGCGATTACATTTCCCACCAAACCGTGGACCTGTACCGCACGGAAAGGACAAATGAATGAATGACTTTTTATTGATAAAGTGCAACTGATAATTAATAATAATAACCACGTGTTCAACAAGCAACAAACAGAAAAGAGATATTTTCATCTATTTTGTCTGCTGTCTTTTACACAGCTACATTCTGCTGATTAAGCTAATAGCACATTGTTAAGGCCTTGTGATGATAAGCCAACACTTCAAATAAAACACAGAAGAAGACGAAAATATGGAGCTTTAACGTTTGTTCCACTCTTTCCTCATTTACTTCCCTTTGTTCACTTTCCCTTTTCCATCAATTTCCATCCTTAACTTTCATCTTATTTTCCTTCCTTTCCTTCTTTTCCATCCCTGTTTTTTTTTAGTTTTCTCTCGTTCCTTTCCTTGTTTTTCCTGAACTTCATTATTAAAGAGTTAAACAGCTTCTCCAGCAGCTGAAAACAACTCCTGAATAATGAAACACTTAAAGAGCCTTTAGTGAGTCCTGAGTGAAATGTTCTCACTTGGTAAAGGAACCAGTGAAGATTAAATCACAGAGAACGTGTTGAAACTGTTTGTTCTCCTTCATCTGAGCAGGTTTGAACCCGTCGTCAGTCGTGACATTAGTGTAGATGTTGAGTTGTGCAGCGGGGTCACTGTGTTCTGACAGTCTGAGCTGCTTCACATGCCGGACTATTTTAGAGAGGTCACGTCTACACGTGGTGCTGTTGTTTGTTCCTGGACTTTGACTTTGTCTGACGTCTTCCTGTAGTTTCACCAACAAGTAGAAAAAGAAGCTCTGCAGCTGGAAACACTCGGACTCCTGTGAAACGTCACCGTGGTTTCTGACAACCTGACGTCGGCCCGGCTCTTTGACTTTCAGCTGTTTTCCACCTCCCAGCAGGACTTAGATAAATGTAATGTGTGGAGGCCCGGTCAGTTTGTGAGCACTGTTCACAGATCAGATGCTGGCAGCATCATGTTTCACTAATGTCACTCACTAACTGCGGATAAATTCCTGCAGGCCTCCTGCTTATTCTCACATGAGTTACAACTGTGCATTTTATTTTCACTAGTGAAACTTGAGCTCAGTTAAAGTTGCATGTTGCAAGTTTGGTGAAACAGGCCTCGTTTCCACCCAGTTACCCACAACACCCCTCTGCGTAGATCCTGACACATTTACATGCATCTTTGAAGAATTATAATTTCATTTTAAAGCTGAGGGAGTCTGAAAAACTTTTTGTGTCACTGTTTACTAAGTTTAAAACTTAAAAGGAACAAAATTTGGAGAAATTAATTAATCTGAGTGAAAATGATTTGAACTTTAATGGACTGGAAATAATTGAGTTCAATACACTAAAAGCCAAATTAAATATTTTAGTTGAGAAAACTGTTCACTAAAGATGTTCTGAGATTAAACTCAGATTAAAATGTAGGTATTGTGATATTTTTGCAAATGCAAAACCCTGTTCAAATCCACAGTCTTTCAAAATGTTTGAAGATAGGTGCGTTTTTCCTTCCCTTCAGAAATGTGGGTTTTTATTCTGGGCCTGTATCTTCTGTATCTCCCTCGACCTTACGAACTGTTAGCGAACAACGCACAGACCTGAATGTAAACAGGAAAGAAGCCGTGTGTCGCAAACTGCCGTAAAAAAAACCCACCTGAGACTTAAATTCTGACATTAATTTTCCACTATTATTCCAAATATGGTCATATTTGGAATAATAGTGGAATATTAATGTGAATGTAAATGAACTGAATAATCCATTCATAAAAAGACCGATTGATTGAGCAATATTTTTTTCATATTTTCTTCATATTTTCTTCATATTTATTCAAATTATTCAAGTAGAAACAAACTACAGACCTGGATCATCCAGTTATTCTGTCATTAAACTTTGACTGGGCCTTTGTCGTGGACTAAAACATGACTTTGCTAATGTTGTTGCAGTTCATCATTGCTGCCACTGATGTCGCTAAAGAGCATCTTTAGCTAAAAGCAGCGTCGGCACCCTGAGACCTCAATGATAAACAAACAGCAGAGTCATATCTTTCAAAATTTATTGAAACTGTTGTAATATGATGAAGTCAGAATGGACATAAATTGTCGACTAACCTTGCATAGGTTACAGACTATGCCTCACCAACAAATGACAAACATTGCATACTGCAGCGAGAACCCATAAGAAAAAACGAGTTAAAAAAAGAACGGACGTACTGCGATGTGAACGACTCCAGGGTTCAGGGAGGATCTCAACAGCCCAGTGCAGAGGACTTTTTTCTTTTTTTTTTCAGTTTGTTTCCAGCACCGGGACTTTCAGTCGTCGTGGTCGGGACGAGACTTTGGCTTCTGACTGTAAGTTAGGACGAGAGGGAACAGACGAACTACTGCTAAAGGACAAACTGAACCCAATTAGTCCCGAACTGACCAATCCTCCAGCTGAAAATACATCATTTAGAAATGGTTTTTCTCAAGAAACAATATAGTAATACTTATGATAATGGTAATGTCCCTATTAGCAAAAATACAGTATATGACCAGCATTAATTTAATGTTATGATCATGCAGTTCAGTCTTCAGTCATTCATGCACTTTCTCAGCAGAAGTGTCGACAGAATTCACCACCACTAAAGTCATGGCTTTAAAATCACAGACATTCCCTATGAACACTCGTGAACCAAGATGCAGAGTTTCTCTCTTTATTTTAGCTCAGTGGATCTTTCTCAATTCAATTTCTTTGGTTTTTTAAAGGCTTATGCAGTAAAAAAAAAAAAAATAATAATAATAATAGTAGTTTTTATGTTGTTTGGCCTCATTGTAAATAGTGTTACTTAAAAATGCTTCATTATTATTATCATTTTTAATTGTGTAATTATAAGTAAGTATATTTTATAGGACAGTCAATTATGAAAAATTTAAATTTATTGAAATGTATAATATTTGAAATAATTTTTTAACTAGAAATGAATAACTGAGTGTGAAAGTTCATTCTTGACCTCGGACGATGTAGTTGATCAAAAAAATAAATCTTAACCCAAGGTCCACTTCCTGTTCAGAGGATTGATCGTATCACACAAACTGCTTCTTCTGACAGAGCAACAGTAAGAAAACCCCAAATTTATTTATATTTACAAAGACATGGAACAAAGAAAACAGGAAGTATTCACCTTTTAGTGGCTAATTTCAGGGGAATTTACTAAATTACTGACTTTTTCAAAATTCGTATGGATTAGTTTTGTTTTGATCAACAAATCAGAAGATTGATTCCCTCAGAGAGAAATTTATAGAATTTATACTTAAGTAATCTGATTTTAAATGAATGGGAGCAGCTCCAAATCATTATCATTCAAACAAATCAGTTTCTTGTTTAAAGCTGCACTAATCAATGTTTTTCATTAAGAATTGATCAAATTACTTTGGGGGTCATCATCCAATTCTACAGTTTTTAGCCTTTTGCTTCTAAATCTAGTTTTGCAAATTAGCTGTTTGCTAAGATGTTGACCATAACGACTTTAAAAGGGTGATGTCAGCAGTTGAATATATTATATATGTTGTATAATAACTTGTATATTATATAGTTGTACATATGTTACGTATTGATGCATCAGTATATGACATATTTAATAATTCATGTATTTTAATATTCTGTAATCTGCTTTGACATGTTTTTGTTCATGCCAGTAAAGCTATCTGAATTTGAATTCAGTGTCTAAACACAATTAATGCAGCTTTAATTAACAATATATCAAGTAAATATTTATAAACAAATGCTAAAATCTCACGGTTGAGAAACTCTGCATCGATGTCGGCAGTCAATGAATAATAATAGAAATAATTGAAGCGAAGTATTTTTCCAAATAGCCTGTTATATAAACACATACATGTAACACAAATGGTTGATATGCAGCTGGTTGGAGATAAATCATGTGATCATCTGTAAATTAATTCATTGATCCTTTTAGACATGGCAGTTGGATGCTTGTAAACTAAATCATATTCACTATAGCTATAAAACCTGGACTTTTAATTTTTTTAATTTTTAAACTGCATATCAAACAAAAATGTCCAAAGATAAAACTGTAAAATTTTTCTAAACATTTGACCCTTAATCTACAAAATGTATATTTTTTAAATATCATCTGTCTGTTCAGCTGCTCTGATGATATGAAACAAATATAAAACTTCATTTGGTCCCTTCAGTGGCCGACGGTAAACACAAACAGAAATAAATACCACAAGATACCAACTACCCTGATGTTGTTTTTAATCACTAATTTCAAATAGTCGTCAAGAAAATATAGATCTTCTCTTTTTCTATGTGATTTTATCCTTCAAAAAGTTGTGATTTGTAATTTTGCTCCCTAAGACCTACTGTTTCTGTAACACGTAGCACCTTTCGTAGCGTTTCTTTTTTTTATTTTCCATCAGACTGAAATGTTAATTAAAGGGATTCTTTTTTCTTCAGGCGCTCGACAGCAGTTTAAGCTAACAGGGTGATGACACAGGGCCGCTGCACTGCTAACACAACCCAAAGAAAGAGGTGATTTAAATCTGATGTTACGGTGAAACTGTTTACTGAGTCCCGAGCATTGTTAAAGTCGACCTTATGATTTTGTTCACACAAAATAAATATTCTCGAGCACATGAATTATAATATTGCACCAATAAGACAATTATCTTTCATCAGTTTCCTGTTAGAACCAGATCTTTGTGCACATTAGATAATAATTTGTGCACTCAAATGTAACTTTTGTGCATAAACGATATTCTTGCACTAACAACACGGGGTCTTGTGCAATCCCTGAACTGAGACACAGGTACAGTTTGTACCCGCCCACACAGTCCTGAGAGAAAAGGTCTAATCAGCCAAAACAAGTGAAAACACCTGTGTGGGTGGACGTGGGGGGGGGTTCAGGTCGGTATAGGAGGAGATGAAGTATAAGTTTAAAACAGACCTGAAAGTCTGCAGACTCCTGAACTTATGAGTTCAGTAAGTGATGGAATAAAAAACACCTGCAGACTCTTATGTAACAGGAGCGACTGACTCAGACGAGGCGCTGCTGCTCAGGGTGTTTAACTGCTCTGTGAAAGTTTAATTCATGGAGGCTCTGTGAAAATATGAACACTTTAAAGTCAGTTCATGTCTTTGTGATCACAGACACACCAGAAATTGTGAGTGGAAACCTTAGAGGGAAATTTTTAAGCCAGTAAAAGTCACGTTTTGTCCAGATTTTCTTGGCGAGGTCGGACTGAGTCAACACTCACGCCTCGGGGTCATCGATCAGTCCTCACATCGTCTTTTTAACACCCTGTCCTGCACAAAAACCACAACAGGAAAGACATCGCCGCCCTCACACAGCCATGTGCTCCCTCCTCAAAACAAGGCAGCAGCAGCAGCAGCGCCATTTTGCTGGCATGCAGAGTGACTAATGCCTGTGGTAATGTTGAGATGAATGCAGCTCTGCAGAGGAAGCACTCACTGCCTGCACTGTGGTCACGTCCATCACAACTCTGCACAGCAGCAACCACGACATTAAAAACTGTTATTTTCTACCTAGTTTCTTAACTGACTCTAACACTGAGGATGTGTTGGACGATATAAGCCTCCATCAAACATGGGAAACACAGAGAAGCAGCCTGATGAAGCTACAGCAGGCTGGATGGTTCAGAACTGAAAAGCGAGAAAGACACGAGCACAGAAAGTGTCAGAAGCAAAGCTGTGAACATGTAAGGCTCATTTTTCTCAGTTTCACGTCCACGTGTCCAGATTTATTTTTAAAAGGAGCAGATCTAATTCTCAGCAGAGGAGATTTTGGTCCCAGTCGTCAGAGAGTGGCAGTGTTTTGGACGCTGTTTTCAGCTCGGCTCTCAGACGCCTCTGGCAGTGGCAGCTGATAGAAAGTGGAGAGAAAAAGCAACCTGCCATATTTTTTTAAACAGTAAAATTAAAATATAAATCTGGTGAAATTCAATACTTTTCTTCTTGTCATCAAATCTCACGCAGAGCCAAACAACCAACAGCAAATCTCTGCGAGCGCCCAGTCCTGTGTGTATCAGACCCTAATACATCCGATTCCTCTGAGCCATGAATACACTGTAGTTTATTTTGACTCAGTCCAAAAATACACTACAGCACTAAATGTGGATTAATCTGCCGCTGAAAATAGTCCACAACAAATGCATTATTTCCTTCAGAAGGATCCAATGAGCATGGACCTGAGATCCACAGACAGAGAAAGGACTGAGAGGTGAACAGTGTCGGTTTGGGTCTGTGCTGACAATAAGAAAAATTTTGAATATTTCCAGACAGACCTTTTGTCACCTTTCTCAGAAACATGTGTAAGACCACTCGTCATGATTTCATGTATATTTATGGAACAATTTCATCTGTATTTTTGTATAAAACTGAAAACAATGAGCCCTGCAGATATTCATGACAGTCAAATCTAGAGATGTATCTCTCTTTTCAACCGCTAATCTTTTTATGTTCATGCTAACTGCTAACTTTGCGGTCACCACTCCTGTTGCAGAAAGTCAGGAAATCCAACCTCATCAAAACAACACATCAGGCCAAACAGCAACAGACCTCCTAAAGCTTTCCAAATAAACTTTCATGAATCATTTCAAATGCTTGTCTCCGAATTAAGTAAATTAGCTACTGTAGTTAATCTGAACCGTGTTTATACAAACCAGAGTAAACAGATTAAAGTTTAAACCAGATGGACGAGGAAAGGAAAAAAAAAGGGGGGCAAAATTGAGACAATTCTTACCTCCCCAAAATCAGCTAAAAGTCAGCCCCCAGTACACAGCACCTTGTTGGCTAACCAAACAGCTAGCTTAATTAACCAATGAACAGACCTATGATAAACCCCTATGCGGTTAGCTAAAGTAGCTAAATCAAGCAACTCATTTCTGTTTACTTTCATTGGGATTCACTCGAATAGGCAGTTAGTGAATTGGCTAAACAAACAGCTAGATCAACTGGTCAATTAGTCAATAGTTAATTAGCTACAGTAGCTTATCCAGCAATTCATTTGTGTTTATGTTCTGCTGGTCTCTGAGAAAATCATCTGAAATGATTTATGTAAATGTGAAGTTGATTTTAAAAACCTCTCCGAGGCTCTCTGTGTTTGCAGTTATGGACATTGTTTTGTTAAAGCTGCTAAAGTTGCATTTAGTGACACCCAGTCTGAAAAATACAGAAATTGAAGGATCAAATTCATCTAGCTGCACATGTAGCGCAAACATCCATACTGAACTTATACGTCATGCTAAATGTGCACAGCCATGTGTCATCATCCAGGAAAACTGAGTTTATTTAGGCTCAATGTATCTGGCCCTAGAATAAAGAATATACTCACATCTGTATCTACACGTATTAGTAACCCTCTTCTTTTCCAGATGTGCAGGGAGTAGTGCATCTTTATGGCAGGAGAAGTTAAGCTGCACATAGTAAGCTCTTTGTCGTCTGTTGTAACGGGAGGCACTTTAGTCAATTCTATAATGAGACGGGGTTCAAGGCACTAGAAACTAATTTTAGATATCTATGAAATTTGTTAAATATTTACTGCTTTCCTTCTTGAAACTGTTTTTAAAAGTCAAATGCAAAAACCAAAAAAAGAAATGGGGTCACAAATCACATAAAATGATGCCATGCACTCCGTCGTCAAAGATCAAAGCTTTAGATAAATGACAGAGGATGTAATTTCTGAATGTCATTTTTTTGAAAAGAGATCATCGATACGTCTCTTCTGTTTTTTTTTGTCTTGTTTTTTCTTGTTTTTTTTTTTCTAGCAGATTTGTCCCTTCTGGCAGTTAGTTCCGTCATGCACCGAATCCTGTTGTTAGCTTGACAATAATGAGGAAGATCATCATCATCATCATCCTCCAGCTCCCGAGGTCCCTCCACAACTGCAAGCAATTTAATACTGACATCATGCATTGAGTATACGTAGCTATACCATAGCTAATTAGGCCATAATGCTTTAGTATTTTTGACATGCCATGATCTTCGAAAAAGAAGTGTTCCTGTTCCCTTAATGCTTTAACATTCAACACTTAAATGCTTTGAAATAACTTAAACAATAATAATAAATAGCCAGTGCACTTTTGGTGAAAACAAATGAGAGAAAAAATCCAGGAGGAGAAGATGAAGGTCAAAGAAGAAGAAGAAGAAAAATGTAAAAATAAAAATGAGGTAACGTCTTGTGCATGCCGATATAAGAGAGAAGAGAGTCTCCACATGCTTCTATATAAAGGAGTGTTGCATGGCATCATACAGGGAACCTCCAGCCGACCTGTAGCAGCAGCAGCAGCAGCAGTGCAGTAATCCTCCACAAGGCCTGGCACACCTCTTGTCTGTTTCTGATAAGGTGCCTGAAAAATGTCGATTTAACGTCTGGCGTCAAGTTTTTTTTTCCCCAAAAAACTTTCCCTGGATGTGCTGCAGAAAAAAAAAAAAAAAACACGCCTGAACATCAACTGTAATCCACTTAAATGTGTTTCCTCAGGGAGCGAGTTGTCCTTGAACATGTTCTTCAAATCTCAGTTGGGCTTTGCTGTTTTATTCTTTTGTCTTTTTTTATCCTGAAAGTTGATTGTGTAGAACAAAGCCTGGTCGGTGTCAGGGAGACGTTTTGATACATTCAGTTTGTTTTTTTTCTTCCTACTTAGTCATTCAAACCCTCGCGTTTCTGAAAACAACAGTTCTTTCCCTCTGTTTTTAAACCCTGTTTGTGTCTTTTTTTATATTGCTTTGTTTCTGTTTTATCTGGTTTTTAATGCCTTTTTTTGTCAGATGTAAAGCACCTCGAGTTGCCCTGTTGTTGAGAGGTTCTGTACAGATAAACCTTCAACTTTACTAGAACTCCCTTTGAAGTTATTTATTTCATTCCCTTATTTCTGTTTTGCGCAGCAGGAAAATAAAGTTGAGACTTTGTGAAAGTGCTCATCTGGGTTTTTATAGCAAAACAAGCTGTAACCCCAACGACATGTGAGAGAAAGTATATCCATGAATCTCAGTCTACAATCAAAGCCAAGCTGTGGTACAGAATGAAGGTAGTGACACTGTTAAAGGGGCACTTCCAAAAACTTTAGACTAATTACAGACAGATTTTTTTTTTTTTTAATGGTCAAAACTGATGCAACATTGACCAATAACACCCTGACGTTCTTGTCCTCTGCTGCGGGGAAAGCAACCAAAACACTGCATTTCCCATAATGCAGCTTGGCAGTGTCTCTTTCCAGCCTAGCCATGTGTTTAAAAACTCCATCGTCTGAGTTTCACATGTTGTGTCTCAGCCCAAGTTCAGATAACCTCAATGACATCATTCTGACATCACCAAGACTGGACGAGAGTGTTTTCACAGGCTTAGTTCACACAGAGACCTTGGTGGAGTTCCCCTTTATTTTCATGGGCTAAATAAAGGAATTCAAAGGTACAAGTTCCTAAATAAATTGATTAATTTATCAGAAATGTTTCCCCGACACCGACCTTCTATTTTTTAATGGATTAACAGCTTCTACTCCTACAGATTTACCATGTGTGCTTTTTAAACTATTTACGTCTTCACACACGTTTGAATGAATCAATGCAAAAAAAGAGAATAAAATGCACCAATGGAGATAAAGCATCCAGATATTTCTACAATATTTACACTGGTGCGTTTGGACGCCGCCTCACACGTCGGTGAGCAGCTTCCCCTTGTTCACACAGTTCTGGCTGGGCGCCGTGCAGTTGGCAGTCCTAAGGTTCGCTTCCCTAAAGTTGTCGATGCTGTTGTTCATGTCCTCGTCTATCTCCATGTACTCCGACTTGCTGACCACGGAGGAGCTCCGGCGGCTCGAGTTGGTGTCCGACGCCAAGTTCTGATTGCTGACATTGAGCAGCTGGGCCTGCTCCTCGCCCTCTGTCTCCCGGTGGTAAAAGTAGTTGAAGTTGGACACGATGACCGGCACTGGCAGCGCGATGGTCAACACGCCGGCGATGGCGCACAGCGAGCCCACGATCTTCCCTCCGATGGTCACGGGGTACATGTCCCCGTAGCCGACGGTCGTCATAGACACCACGGCCCACCAGAAAGCATCCGGGATGCTGGTGAAGAACGACTCCTTCTCCTCGGCCTCGGCGAAGTAGACGGCGCTAGAGAACAAAATCACGCCAATGAAGAGGAAGAAAATGAGCAAGCCCAGCTCCCGCATGCTCGCCTTTAGAGTTTGCCCCAGAATCTGGAGCCCCTTTGAGTGTCGGGACAGTTTAAAGATCCTGAAAACCCTCACAAGACGGATTACCCTGAGAATAGCCAGAGATGTAGCCTGCTCCCCGCCACCGGCCTTCCCCTCCCCGTTCTCTTGGTCATCGGCCAGCTCTGTGCCAAGTGTGATGAAGTACGGGATTATAGCCACAATATCGATGGAGTTCATCATGTTTTTAAAGAACGCCGCCTTGCTGGGGCAGGCGAAAAACCGAACTATCAACTCAAAGGAAAACCAGATGATGCAGAGAGTCTCCACCACGAAGAAAGGGTCTGTGAGGACGTTTGGTTTGTAATAGATGGTGATGTTCCCCACCACCCGGATCCGGTCGTTGGGATCCTCCTTCAGCTCTGGTAGTGTCTCCAAACAAAATATGACTATTGAAATAAGAATAACCATCACGGAGACGATGGCGATCCCCCGGGCTGGTCCAGAACTCTCCGGATGCTCGAAGAGGAGCCAGATCTGCCGTTGGAACTCCTTCTCCGGCAGGGGTCGCTCCTCCTCCCGGATAAACCCCTCGTCCTCCCGAAATTTCTCCATTGCTTCTGCCCCAAGTTCATAAAATTTTATCTCCTCTGAGAACATATCCAGCGGCACGTTGACCGGTCTTCTCAGCCTCCCTCCGGATTGGTAATAATACAAGATGGCGTCAAAGCTTGGGCGATTCCGGTCAAAGAAATACTCGTTTCGTAGGGGGTCGAAGTACCGCATCCTCTTCTTGGGGTTCCCAAGGAGAGTCTCCGGGAACTGGGCGAGGGTCTTGAGCTGGGTCTCGAAGCGCAGCCCCGAGATGTTGATGACCACCCGCTCGCAGCAGTCGTGGTCATCGTGGTCATCATCGGGCGGGTAGGGGTCCTGCGGGTGACCCGGCAGGGTGGAGGTCTCGTCCATGTTGTCTGTTGACACCACGGTCATCCTTCCTGGTGGGTTGAGGACAGGAAGAGGAGGCGGTGTGAAGAGGAGGAGGGGTTGGGGGTGCGGGTCAGAGTGCAGAGGGTCCTAGTGAGACCGGGAGCTGTGCAGAGCCTCCCTCTCCATCATCATCTTCATCATCACCATCATCATCTCCGAGCTGAACATCTTCTTTATCTCAGCGATGCTTCATCCGTCACCTGGAACAGAGGGAATCAACCAGATCCAGTCTTTAAAAAGACAAACAGATTCGTGTCATGTTCTCATCTGTAGAGCTTCCTGTTTGTCAGGAAGAGCAGCAGGAAAAAAAACATCTTGCAGTACAGTACAGTAGCCTGTGCTGCATTTGCTGTATTTTTACCGCATTCATCAGTATTCAAGTTTGCAGTCCCGCTGCGCTCCCTCTCTGCGCACATCAGGACCCGCAGTTTTCACTCACACATCAACTACTGTCCGTCACATGAAGGTTTAACACATCCACACCAACAAATACATGGAATATAAATGTAAATGATTCTGTACGTGATGAAAAGGTGAAATAAACATGTACCTGTGCGGAGTTGGAGAGCAGCAGAAGGAATGTCCTCACCGTGCGCACTTTTCCCGGCCACCCACCACAACTTGGGTTTAATACTGATATCGCTTTACAGTATCTCTGAAATATTAATAGACTATGTTGTCTTGGTCAACATCCGTATCCTCTTGGTGTAGGTTTTCAGCGTCGATCGGAGCAGCCCGCAGCAGGAGGAGGAGGAGGAGGAGGAGGCGGCGGCTTCAGACGGCTGTGAACCGCGGCTCAGCAGCAAAAATCCGGACTGACAATTTATTAAAATCATGCTGGAAAATAAAGGAGGCGAAGGACAGAGAGGAAAAGGAGAAAATACAGCGGGATCAAGCTCCCAGTGTGACGGAGGGAACTGGGAGGACTGGACACTGCAGCATCAGCAGAAACAGCTCTGCTGCTTTTCTTCTGCGGTGTTAGATTAAAAAAAAAAACGCGGAGGCTTTAAATGAAAACCGGTTTAGGATCCCGCGCTATAGGCGCAGCGGAGAGAGGAGGATGTGTCTCCGGTGATTTGGAAGCATATTGCAGGATTTCGTGTAGAGAGAGGAAAAAAAGAAAGTGAGTGAAGGAGGGAGGGAGGGGTTAGGAGAGAGAGAGTGAGTGAGGGGAGTGAGAAAGAAGAGGAGAGGAGGGGGGATTCGACGCAATGCAGACAGACTGTAAAACACAGTCGGTACTACAGTAGCCTGTGTGTGTGTGTGTGTGTGTGTGTGTGTGTGTGTGTGTGTGTGTGTGTGTGTGTGTGTGTGTGCCACAGAGCAGCAGCAGCAGGTCCAGCCTTAGACATAATTATATGATTTATATAATAATTAAAAAGAAATAAAAGTGGAGGATGCTGCAATAAAATAAAAACATATCATGGTGGTATAGCTGATGTATCCACTGCATAGTGTTATGTAACCGGTGTGTTCAATATATTTCTCACACACACACACACACACACACACACGAACACTCCTGCAGGGTTTTAGACCCCGGTCTGAGGTCTGACTTGAGGAATCTGCGGCGGGAAGCGGCTCAAACTGTCCCCCACACCACCACCCCAACCCCCCACCCCCAGTATAATTGGCCGCTGAGCACTTTGCGACAGTCAAACCTGCACGCTGGTGTAAATATCCCGGTGTTGCTATGGTAACAGGAAGGAAACCAGCAGACCGATTTATTTATTTATTTATTCTGTCCGGTGTGAAACTTCATGACAGAGATTCTAACGGAAGATCAATAAGTTACATATTAAGAACTGATATAGGTTGGTTTGTATGGAAAATCATTTGTGCCAAACAAAAAAGAAAGAAAGAAAAAATGGAGTCACAAAAGTTAAAATGAAAAACTTCACATAAAACAAAAAGTCAAATTTTTAAATATACACTCATAACACATGTGCTTGTTTAGATGAATACATATCTGAATGTAGATTTATTTTCTGCACTCAGGTCTCACTTGTAAATGAGATATTGATTTCAATGTGACAAATAATGTTGACTGGATTATGTTTTTTATTGTATTATTGTTGTCTACATACTATACTATGACATTTTTTATGACATTTTTTATGACATACAATACTATGGCATTTTTATTACATACTACAATGTGACTTTTTTGACATTTTTATAAAATAGTATACTATGACTTTCTTTTTATAAGATATAATACAATGTTTTTTTTTACATTTTTAAAACATACCATACCGTGACTTTTTTGGAAATTTTTCCAAACATACTCTGACATTTTTAATGAAATTTTAATGACATTTTTTATAACACACCATACATACTATGACATTTTTTATGACATACTATACAATGACATTTTTATTAAATGCTACAATATGGCTTTTTTTTACATTTAAATAACATACTATACTATAACATTTTTTATAACATACTATACTATGACTTTTTTAAAAATTTTTATAACATACTATACTAGGACATTTTTTATGACATTTTTTATGACATATTATATTATGACTTTTTTATGACTTTTTGGACATTTCTATAACATACTATACTACAACATTTTTTTATGACATACTATACTATGACATTTTTTTACATTTTTGTCACATACTATACTATGACATTTTTTATGACATTTCTTTTGACATTTTTTATATACATACTATACTATGACTTTTTTTACATGTTTGTAAAATACTATACTATGACCTTTTTATGACATACTATTCTATGACATTTTTTATGACATACCATACTATGACTTTTTTTGACATTTTTATAATAAACTATACTATAACATTTTTTATGACTTTTTCTTTAGCCTTTTTTTTGCCTTACTATACCATGACGTTTTTATGACTTTTTTAGGACATTTTCTTCGCCTTACTATACTGTGACATTTTTATGACTTTTTTATGCCTTACTATACCATGACGTTTTTATGACTTTTTTAGGACATTTTCTTCGCCTTACTATACCATGACGTTTTTATGACTTTTTTTTGCCTTACTATACTGACATTTTTATGACTTTTTATTTTACCTTTTTTTCGCCTTACTATACTATGACATTTTATGACTTTTTTTTTTTGCCGTACTATACTATGACTTTTTTAGGACAGTTTTTTCGCCTTACTATACTATGACGTTTTTATGACTTTTTTTGCCTTACTATACTATGACGTTTTTATGACTTTTTTTTTTTACTTTTTTTCGCCTTACTATACTGTGACATTTTTATGACTTTTTTTTCGCCTTACTATACCATGACGTTTTTATGACTTTTTTTTTACCTTTTTTCGCCTTACTATACTGTGACATTTTTATGACTTTTTTTTTTTTTTTTACATTTTTTTTTACTTATTATACTATGACTTTTTTAGGACATTTTTTTCGCCTTACTATACTATGACATTTTTATGACTTTTTTTTCGCCTTACTATACCATGACGTTTTTATGACTTTTTTTTTACCTTTTTTCGCCTTACTATACTGTGACATTTTTATGACTTTTTTTTTTTTTTTTACATTTTTTTTTTACTTATTATACTATGACTTTTTTAGGACATTTTTTTCGCCTTACTATAATGTGACATTTTTATGACTTTTTTTGCCTTAATGTAAATGTAAATGTACTTTATTTATAAAGCCCTTTACAACAATCCTTTCGGCGTACCAAAGTGCTTTACAACAGATAATAAGTGAAGAGATAAATAAATGAAAAACAATTAAAAAAAAATAATAATAAAAGAACAATAAGAGCAATAAAATAACAAAAATTGATTACTATACTGTAATGTTTTTATGACTTTTTTTTTGCCTTACTATACTGTAACGTTTTTATGACATTTTTTTTAACCTTACTATACTGTGACATTTTTATGACTTTTTTTCGCCTTACTATACTATGACGTTTTTATGACGTTTTTTTAACCTTTTTTTCGCCTTACTATACCATGACGTTTTTATGACTTTTTTTTTTTGCCTTACTATACTGTGACATTTTTATGACTTTTTTTTGCCTTCCTATACTGTGACTTTTTTATGACTTTTTTTTTTTTTACATTTTTTTTTTTGCCTTAATATACTATGACTTTTTTAGGACATTTTTTTCGCCTTACTATACTATGACGTTTTTATGACTTTTCTTTTTACCTTTTTTTCACCTTACTATACTGACGTTTTTATGACTTTTTTTCGCCTTACTATATTGAAATGTTTTCATGAATTTTTTTGCCTTACTATACTATGTCGTTTTTATGCCTTACAATACAATGCCGTTTTCATTACTTTTTATGCCTTACCATACTGTGACATTTTTATGACTTTTTTTCGCCTTACTATACTATGACGTTTTTATGACTTTTTTTTTTTGCCTTACTATACTGTGACATTTTTATGACTTTTTTTTGCCCTACTATACTATGACGTTTTTATGACTTTTTTTGCCTTACTATACTATGACGTTTTTATGACTTTTTTTTTTTTTACTTTTTTTCGCCTTACGATACCATGACATTTTTTTTAACCTTTCTTTCGCCTTACTATACTATGACGTTTTTATGACTTTTTTTTCGCCTTACTATACCATGACGTTTTTATGACTTTTTTTCGCCTTACTATACCATGACGTTTTTATGACATTTTTTTCGCCTTACTATACCATGACGTTTTTATGACTTTTTTTTTTTACCTTACTATGACGTTTTTATGACATTTTTTTTAACCTTACTATACTGTGACATTTTTATGACTTATTATAGTATGACGTTTTTATGACTTTTTCTGCCTTACTATACTATGACGTCTTTTATGACTTTTTTTTTTACCTTTTTTTCGCCTTACTATACCATGACGTTTTTATGACTTTTTTTTTTTTGCCTTACTATACTGTGACTTTTTTATGACTTTTTTTTTTTTTACTTTTTTTTTTTTGCCTTACTATACTATGACTTTTTTAGGACATTTTTTTCGCCTTACTATACTATGACGTTTTTATGACTTTTCTTTTTACCTTTTTTTCACCTTACTATACTGACGTTTTTATGACTTTTTTTCGCCTTACTATATTGAAATGTTTTCATGAATTTTTTTGCCTTACTATACTATGTCATTTTTATGCCTTACAATACAATGCCGTTTTCATTACTTTTTATGCCTTACCATACTGTGACATTTTTATGACTTTTTTTCACCTTACTATACTATGACGTTTTTATGACTTTTTTTTTTTTTGCCTTACTATACTGTGACATTTTTATGACTTTCTTTTGCCCTACTATACTATGACGTTTTTATAACTTTTTTTGCCTTACTATACTATGACGTTTTTATGACTTTTTTTTTTTTACTTTTTTTCGCCTTACGATACCATGACATTTTTTTCAACCTTTCTTTCGCCTTACTATACTATGACGTTTTTATGACTTTTTTTTTTTTTACATTTTTTTTTGCCTTACTATACTGTGACATTTTTATGACTTTTTTTTGCCCTACTATACTATGACGTTTTTATAACTTTTTTTGCCTTACGATACCATGACATTTTTTTTAACCTTTCTTTCGCCTTACTATACTGTGACATTTTTATGACTTTTTTCGCCTTACTATACTATGACGTTTTTATGACTTTTTTTTTTGCCTTAATGTAAATGTAAATGTAAATGTACTTTATTTATAAAGCCCTTTACAACAATCCTTTTGGTGTACCAAAGTGCTTTACAACAGATAATAAGTGAAGAGATAAATAAATGAAAAACAATTAAAAAAATAATAATAAAAGAACAATAAGAGCAATAAAATAACAAAAATTGATTACTATACTGTAATGTTTTTATGACTTTTTTTGCCTTACTATACTATGACGTTTTTATGACTTTTTTTTTTGCCTTACTATACTATGACGTTTTTATGACTTTTTTTCGCCTTACTATACTATGACGTTTTTATGACTTTTTTCGCCTTACTATACTATGACGTTTTTATGACTTTTCTTTTTACCTTTTTTTTTTACCTTACTATGACGTTTTTATGACATTTTTTTTGCCTTACTATACTGTGACATTTTTATGACTTAGTATAAAATGACATTCTTATAACGTTTTTATGCCTTACTATACTGATATTTTTATGACTTATTATAGTATGACGTTTTTATGACTTTTTCTGCCTTACTATACTATGACGTCTTTTATGACTTTTTTTTTTACCTTTTTTTCGCCTTACTGTACTATGACGTTTTTATGACTTTTTTTTTTTACCTTTTTTTCGCCTTACTATACTGACGTTTTTATGACTTTTTTTTTTACCTTTTTTTTTTGCCTTACTATACTATGACGTTTAAATGACTTTTTTTGCCTTACTACACGATGGCGTTTTTATGACTTTTTTCTTTTATGCCTTACTTTACTATTACGTTTTTATACCTTACTATACTACGACGTTTTTATGACTTTTTTTGCCTTACTATACTATGCCGTTTTTATGCCTTATTATAATATGACATTTTTATGAATTTTTTTTGCCTGACTATGATATGACATTTTTATACCTTACTATACTATGACGTTTTATGCCTTGCTATTCTATGACGTTTTTATGACGTTTTTTATGCCTCACTATGGTGTTTTTATGCCTTATGTTCTTAGACCTTGCTATACTATGACGTATTTGATGATTTTTTTTTTTATGCTTTACTATACTGTATGTATTTATGTTTTTTATACTTTTTTACACTGTGGTGTTTTTCATGCCTTACTATACTATGACCCCAAGACTTATGACCCCTAGTTGTACTAGGGGAAATAAAATTATATGATGAATTTGAGGAGACACAAGGTTCAAAATCCCAAAGTTTTATTGCCAACCTGAAACACAATGTCAAGGAGAGGCAAGCCCAAAATAACCAAAATAATTTTACTTAGAACAAAAAAAAACAAACATGAATCTGAAACTAACTAAACAAAGGTTACAATACTATGCTACTATGCTATGACATTTATTATGACATATTATACTATGACTTTTTTATGACTTTTTGGACATTTTCATAACATACTATACTACAACATTTTTTATGACATACTATACTATGACATTTTTTATGACATTTTTTATATACATACTATACTATGACTTTTTTTTACATTTTTGTAACATACTATACTATGACATTTTTATGACATACTATACTAGGACTTTTTTTAAATTTTTATAACATACTATGCTACGACATTTATTATGACATATTATACTATGACATTTTCATGAAATGTGTGACAGGTCATGAAAGGTGAACAGAAGTAGGTGATCACAGCAGCCAGACTTGGATCAACTGGGTTGAGCTCTGCCAGGGCAAAAAGGCACAGAATCACATTGCTCCTCCCTCTCTTACCTGGACTCATGCCTGCCAGCATCAACACGATTTTCTGTTTGTCTTTTGTTTTCGCTTTGCTTTACAACATCCTACAATTTATTATATTCACACATGCACACACTGCATATTTGTATTTGCCTCTTCAGTTTATGTGTTTTTATAATAAATATTCTTATCAACCTGTCGTGTCCATTGCCTAATTTGTTGTGTCGGTTTTGCAGTTTTTGTGACATAATACAATAGAATGTTTTTTGACATTTTTATGCCTTATTATATTATGATGTTTTATACCTGACTATACTATGATGTTTTTATGCCTTACTATATTATGATGTTTTTATGCCTTATGGCATTTTTTATGACATTTCCCACAATATTTTTTATGACATGCCATACTATGACAATTTTTATTGAAAAAATCTTATTGCATTCTATATTATGACATTTTTTTATAATACCATACTATTACTTTTTTATGACATACTATATTATAATATCTTAATGACATACTACAATATGACATTTTTATGACGTGACAGTCCTTGCCTAAGTGTAGTTGTAGTCAAGTTTTAGTTGTGCCTGGTATCCTCAAAGGTAAACAGAAGGAGGTGATCACAGCAGCATGACTTGGATAACCGGGGCTGAGCACTGCCAGGGCATAAAGGCACAGACTCACATCGCTCCTCCCTCTCTTACCTGGACTAATGCCTGACAGCATCAAGATGTTTTCTTCTGTTTTGCTTTTGTCTTCGTTTTGCTTCAAAACATCCTTCAATTTATTATATTCACACATCCACATTCACATCACTGATATTACTGACTTACACACTCCATATTTGTATTTTGCCTGTTTATGCATTTGTTTAAAATAAATATTCTGATCAACCTGTTGTGTCCATTCCATTCTAATTTGTTGTGTCGTTAATGATATTTCAATGAAATAATATGACATGAGATTTTTTCATATTTTTATGCCTTACTATACTATGATGTTTTGTACCTTCCTACACTTTGAGGTTTTTATACTATACTATACATTTTTGTGGTATACTATGACTATGACTTTTTTTGACATTTTGATGAAATACTATACTATAACATTTTTATAACATGCTATACTATGACATTTTTTATGACATTGTTATAGCATACTATACTATGACATTTTTTATGACATTTTTTATAGCATACTATACTATGATATTTTTTTGACATTTTTATAACACACTTTACTATTACATTTTTTATACGATACTATACTTTTACATTTTTATGACATTTTTTATAACATGCTATACTATGACATTTTTATGACATTTTTTATAGAATACTATAGTATGTCATTTTTTATGACATTTTTTATAGAATACTATACTATGAAACTTTTTTTATGACTTTTTTTAGAACATAATATACTATGACTTTTTTTTTACATTTTTATAATATACTATACTATGTCATTTTCTATGACATTTTTTTATAACATGCTATACTATGACATTTTTATGACATTTTTTATAGAATTCTATACTATGACATTTTTTATGACATTTTTTATAGCATACTATACTATGACATTTTTTATGACATTTATTATAGCATACTATACTATGACATTTTTTTGACATTTTTATAACACACTATACTATAACATTTTTTATGACATTTTTTATATACATACTATACTATGACTTTTTTTTACATTTTTGTCACATACTATACTGTGACATCTTTTATGACATTTTTTAAAACATGCTTTACTATGACATTTTTATGACATTTTTTATAGAATACTATACTATGACATTTTTTTTTGACATTTTTATAATGAACTATACTATAACATTTTTTATGACTTTCTCTTTTGCCTTTTTTTTCGCCTTACTGTACTATGACATTTTTATGACTTTTTTTCACCTTACTATACCATGACGTTTTTATGACTTTTTTTTAACCTTTTTTCGCCTTACTATACTGTGACATTTTTATGACTTTTTTATGCCTTACTATACTATGACGTTTTTATGATTTTTTTTCGCCTTACTATATTGTAACGTTTTTATGACTTTTTTTGCCTTACTATACTATGACGTTTTTATGACTTTTTTTTTTCCTTTTTTTTCGCCTTACTATACTATGACATTTTATGACTTTTTTTTCGCCTTACTATACTGTGACATTTTTATGACTTTTTTCGCCTTACTATACTGTGACGTTTTTATGACTTTTTTTTTTGCCTTAATGTTAATGTTAGTGTAAATGTAAATGTACTTTATTTATAAAGCCCTTTACAACAATCCTTTCGGCGTACCAAAGTGCTTTACAACAGATAATAAGTGAAGAGATAAATAAATGAAAAACAATTTTAAAAAAATAATAATAAAAGAACAATAAGAGCAATAAAATAACAAAAATTGATTACTACACTGTAACGTTTTTATGATATTTTTTTTTGCCTTACTATACTATGACGTTTTTATGACATTTTTAAGACTTTTTTTCGCCTTACTATACTGTGACGTTTTTATGACTTTTTTTTTACCTTTTTTTCGCCTTACTATACTGTGACATTTTTATGACCTTTTTTTTTTTTACATTTTTTTTGCCTTACTATACTATGACATTTTATGACTTTTTTTTTTAACTTTTTTTTTGCCTTGCTATACTGTGACATTTTTATGACTTTTTTTTTTTTTTACATTTTTTTTTTTACTTACTATACTATGACATTTTTAGGACATTTTTTTCGCCTTACTATACTATGATGTTTTTATGACTTTTTTTTTTTGCCTTAATGTTAATGTTAATGTAAATGTAAATGTAAATATAAATGTACTTTATTTATAAAGCCCTTTACAACAATCCTTTCGGCGTACCAAAGTGCTTTACAACAGATAATAAGTGAAGAGATAAATAAATGAAAAACAATTAAAAAAATAATAATAATAAAAGAACAATAAGAGCAATAAAATAACAAAAATTGATTACTACACTGTAACGTTTTTATGATATTTTTTTTTGCCTTACTATACTGTGACATTTTTATGACTTTTTTTCGCCTTTACTATACTATGACGTTTTTATGACTTTTTTTTTGCCTTACTATACTGTGACATTTTTATGACTTTTTTTTGCCTTACTATACTGTAACGTTTTTATGACTTTTTTGGCCTTACTATACTATGACGTTTTTATGACATTTTTAAGACTTTTTTTTCGCCTTACTATACTGTGACGTTTTTATGACTTTTTTTTTACCTTTTTTTCGCCTTACTATACTGTGACATTTTTATGACCTTTTTTTTTTTTACATTTTTTTTGCCTTACTATACTATGACATTTTATGACTTTTTTTTTAACTTTTTTTTTGCCTTGCTATACTGTGACATTTTTATGACTTTTTTTTTTTTTTACATTTTTTTTTTTACTTACTATACTATGACTTTTTTAGGACATTTTTTTCACCTTACTATACTATGATGTTTTTATGACTTTTTTTTTTGCCTTAATGTTAATGTTAATGTAAATGTAAATATAAATGTACTTTATTTATAAAGCCCTTTACAACAATCCTTTCGGCGTACCAAAGTGCTTTACAACAGATAATAAGTGAATAGATAAATAAATGAAAAACAATTAAAAAAAAAAAATGATAAAAGAACAATAAGAGCAATAAAATAACAAAAATTGATTACTACACTGTAATGTTTTCATGACTTTTTTTCGCCTTACTATACTATGAAGTTTTTATGACATTTTTATGACTTTTTTTCGCCTTACTATACTGTGACATTTTTATGACTTTTTTTTTTTTTTTTACTTTTTTTTTGGCGTACTATACTGTGACATTTTTATGACTTTTTTTCGCCTTTACTATACTATGACGTTTTTATGACATTTTTTTGCCTTACTATACTGTGACATTTTTATGACATTTTTTTGCCTTACTATACTGTGACATTTTTATTACTTTTTTTTTTCCTTACTATACTGTAACGTTTTTATGACTTTTTGGCCTTACTATACTATGACGTTTTTATGACTTTTTTTTTAACCTTTTTTTCGCCTTACTATACCATGACGTTTTTATGACATTTTTATGACTTTTTTTCGCCTTACTATACTGTGACATTTTTATGACTTTTTTTTTAACCTTTTTTTCGCCTTAGTATACCATGACGTTTTTACGACATTTTTATGACTTTTTTTCGCCTTACTATACTGTGACGTTTTTATGAATTTTTTTTAACCTTTTTTTCGCCTTACTATACTGTGACATTTTTATGACCTTTTTTTTTTTTACATTATTTTTGCCTTACTATACTATGACTTTTTTAGGACATTTTTTTTTTCCTTTTTTTTTTGCCTTACTATACTATGACATTTTTATGACTTTTTTTTTGCCTTACTATACTGTGACATTTTTATGACTTTTTTTCGCCTTTACTATACTATGACGTTTTTATGACATTTTTTTGCCTTACTATACTGTGACATTTTTATGACTTTTTTTTTGCCTTACTATACTGTAACGTTTTTATGACTTTTTGGCCTTACTATCCCAAGACGTTTTTATGACTTTTTTTTTAACCTTTTTTTCGCCTTACTATACTGTGACATTTTTATGACTTTATTTTTTTTTTTTAATTTTTTTTGCCTTACTATACTATGACTTTTTTAGGACATTTTTTCACCTTACTATACTATAACGTTTTTATGACATTTTTATGACTTTTTTTCGCCTTACTATACTGTGACGTTTTTATGACTTTTTTTTAACCTTTTTTTCGCCTTACTATACTGTGACATTTTTATGACATTTTTTTGCCTTACTATACTGTGACATTTTTATGACTTTTTTTTTGCCTTACTATACTGTAACGTTTTTATGACTTTTTGGCCTTACTATACTATGACGTTTTTATGACTTTTTTTTTAACCTTTTTTTCGCCTTACTATACCATGACGTTTTTATGACATTTTTATGACTTTTTTTCGCCTTACTATACTGTGACATTTTTATGACTTTTTTTTTTTTTTTTACATTTTTTTTTGCCATACTATACAATGACTTTTTTAGGACATTTTTTCACCTTACTATACTATAACGTTTTTATGACATTTTTATGACTTTTTTTCGCCTTACTATACTGTGACGTTTTTATGACTTTTTTTTTAACCTTTTTTTTGCCTTACTATACTGTGACATTTTTATGACTTTTTTTTTTTTTTACATTTTTTTTGCCTTACTATACTATAACGTTTTTATGCCTTTTTTTTGCCTTACTATACTGTAACGTTTTTATGACTTTTTTTCGCCTTTACTATACTATGACGTTTTTATGACATTTTTTTGCCTTACTATACTGTGACATTTTTATGACATTTTTTTTAACCTTTTTTTCGCTTTAGTATACCATGACGTTTTTATGACATTTTTATGACTTTTTTTTTTAACCTTTTTTTCGCCTTAGTATACCATGACGTTTTTATGACATTTTTATGACTTTTTTTCGGCTTACTATACTGTGACATTTTTATGACTTTTTTTTTAACCTTTTTTTCGCCTTAGTATACCATGACGTTTTTATGACATTTTTATGACTTTTTTTCGCCTTACTATACTGTGACGTTTTTATGAATTTTTTTTAACCTTTTTTTCGCCTTACTATACTGTGACATTTTTATGACCTTTTTTTTTTTTACATTATTTTTGCCTTACTATACTATGACTTTTTTAGGACATTTATTTTTTCCTTTTTTTTTGCCATACTATACTATGACATTTTATGACTTTTTTTTCGCCTTACTATACTGTGACATTTTTATGACTTTTTTTCGCCTTTACTATACTATGACGTTTTTATGACATTTTTTGCCTTACTATACTGTGACATTTTTATGACTTTTTTTTTGCCTTACTATACTGTAACGTTTTTATGACTTTTTGGCCTTACTATACTATGACGTTTTTATGACTTTTTTTTTAACCTTTTTTTCGCCTTACTATACTGTGACATTTTTATGACTTTATTTTTTTTTTTTAATTTTTTTTGCCTTACTATACTATGACTTTTTTAGGACATTTTTTCACCTTACTATACTATAACGTTTTTATGACATTTTTATGACTTTTTTTCGCCTTACTATACTGTGACGTTTTTATGACTTTTTTTTAACCTTTTTTTCGCCTTACTATACTGTGACGTTTTTATGACTTTTTTTTTAACCTTTTTTTCGCCTTACTATACTGTGACATTTTTATGACTTTTTCGCCTTACTATACTGTGACATTTTTATGACTTTATTTTTTTTTTTTACATTTTTTTTGCCTTACTATACTGTGACATTTTTATGACTTTTTCGCCTTACTATACTGTGACATTTTTATGACTTTATTTTTTTTTTTTACATTTTTTTTGCCTTACTATACTATGACTTTTTTAGGACATTTTTTCACCTTACTATACTATAACGTTTTTATGACATTTTTATGACTTTTTTTCGCCTTACTATACTGTGACGTTTTTATGACATTTTTATGACTTTTTTTTAACCTTTTTTTCGCCTTACTATACTGTGACATTTTTATGACATTTTTTTGCCTTACTATACTGTGACATTTTTATGACTTTTTTTTTGCCTTACTATACTGTAACGTTTTTATGACTTTTTGGCCTTACTATACTATGACGTTTTTATGACTTTTTTTTTAACCTTTTTTTCGCCTTACTATACCATGACGTTTTTATGACATTTTTATGACTTTTTTTCGCCTTACTATACTGTGACATTTTTATGACTTTTTTTTTTTTTTTTTACATTTTTTTTGCCTTACTATACAATGACTTTTTTAGGACATTTTTTCACCTTACTATACTATAACGTTTTTATGACATTTTTATGACTTTTTTTCGCCTTACTATACTGTGACGTTTTTATGACTTTTTTTTTAACCTTTTTTTTGCCTTACTATACTGTGACATTTTTATGACCTTTTTTTTTTTTTTTTTACATTTTTTTTGCCTTACTATACTATAACGTTTTTATGCCTTTTTTTTGCCTTACTATACTGGGACATTTTTATGACTTTTCTTCGCCTTTACTATACTATGACGTTTTTATGACATTTTTTTTGCCTTACTATACTGTGACATTTTTATGACCTTTTTTGTTAACCTTTTTTTCGCTTTAGTATACCATGACGTTTTTATGACATTTTTATGACTTTTTTTTTTAACCTTTTTTTCGCCTTAGTATACCATGACGTTTTTATGACATTTTTATGACTTTTTTTCGCCTTACTATACTGTGACATTTTTATGACTTTTTTTTTGCCTTACTATACTGTAACGTTTTTATGACTTTTTGGCCTTACTATACTATGACGTTTTTATGACTTTTTTTTTAACCTTTTTTTCGCCTTACTATACCATGACGTTTTTATGACATTTTTATGACTTTTTTTCGCCTTACTATACTGTGACATTTTTATGACTTTTTTTTTTTTTTTACATTTTTTTTGCCTTACTATACAATGACTTTTTTAGGACATTTTTTCACCTTACTATACTATAACGTTTTTATGACATTTTTATGACTTTTTTTCGCCTTACTATACTGTGACGTTTTTATGACTTTTTTTTAACCTTTTTTTCGCCTTACTATACTGTGACATTTTTATGACCTTTTTTTTTTTTTTTACATTTTTTTTGCCTTACTATACTATAACGTTTTTATGCCTTTTTTTTGCCTTACTATACTGGGACATTTTTATGACTTTTCTTCGCCTTTACTATACTATGACGTTTTTATGACATTTTTTTTGCCTTACTATACTGTGACATTTTTATGACTTTTTTTTTTAACCTTTTTTTCGCCTTAGTATACCATGACGTTTTTATGACATTTTTATGACTTTTTTTTTTAACCTTTTTTTCGCCTTAGTATACCATGACGTTTTTATGACATTTTTATGACTTTTTTTCGGCTTACTATACTGTGACATTTTTATGACTTTTTTTTTAACCTTTTTTTCGCCTTAGTATACCATGACGTTTTTATGACATTTTTATGACTTTTTTTCGCCTTACTATTCTGTGACGTTTTTATGAATTTTTTTTAACCTTTTTTTCGCCTTACTATACTGTGACATTTTTATGACCTTTTTTTTTTTTACATTATTTTTGCCTTACTATACTATGACTTTTTTAGGACATTTATTTTTTCCTTTTTTTTTGCCATACTATACTATGACATTTTATGACTTTTTTTTCGCCTTACTATACTGTGACATTTTTATGACTTTTTTTCGCCTTTACTATACTATGACGTTTTTATACCTTACTATACTGTGACATTTTTATGACTTTTTTTTTGCCTTACTATACTGTAACGTTTTTATGACTTTTTGGCCTTACTATACTATGACGTTTTTATGACTTTTTTTTAACCTTTTTTTCGCCTTACTATACTGTGACATTTTTATGACTTTATTTTTTTTTTTTACATTTTTTTTGCCTTACTATACTATGAATTTTTTAGGACATTTTTTCACCTTACTATACTATAACGTTTTTATGACATTTTTATGACTTTTTTTCGCCTTACTATACTGTGACGTTTTTATGACTTTTTTTTTTCGCCTTACTATACTGTGACGTTTTTATGACTTTTTTTTAACCTTTTTTTCGCCTTACTATACTGTGACGTTTTTATGACATTTTTTTTTTGCCTTACTATACTGTGACATTTTTATGACTTTTTCGCCTTACTATACTATGACGTTTTTATGACTTTTTTTTTTTTTACTTTTTTTTTGTCTTACTATACTGTGACGTTTTTATGACTTTTTTTTTTCGCCTTACTATACTGTGACGTTTTTATGACTTTTTTTTAACCTTTTTTTCGCCTTACTATACTGTGACGTTTTTATGACATTTTTTTTTTGCCTTACTATACTGTGACATTTTTATGACTTTTTTTCGCCTTACTATACTATGACATTTTTATGACTTTTTTTTTTGCCTTATTATACTGTGACATTTTTATGACTTTTTTTTTGCCTTATTATACTGTGACATTTTTATGACTTTTTTTTAACCTTTTTTTCGCCTTAGTATACCATGACGTTTTTATGACATTTTTATGACTTTTTTTCGCCTTACTATACTGTGACGTTTTTATGACTTTTTTTTAACCTTTTTTTCGCCTTACTATACTGTGACATTTTTATGACCTTTTTTTTTTTTTTTTTTTTTTTGCCTTACTATACTATGACATTTTTATGACTTTTTTTTGCCGTACTATACTATAACGGTTTCATGAATTTTTATGCCTTACAATACTATGCCGTTTTCATTACTTTTTATGCCTTACCATACTGTGACATTTTCATGACTTTTTTTCGCCTTACTATACTATGAAGTTTTTATGACATTTTTTTTTTTGCCTTACTATACTGTGACATTTTTATGACTTTTTCGCCTTACTATACTATGACGTTTTTATGACTTTTTTTTTTTTTTTTACTTTTTTTTGGCCTTACTATACTATAACGTTCTTATGACATTTTTTATGCCTTACCATACTATGACATTTTTATCACTTTTTTCTTTTATGCCTTACTATACTATGACGTTTTTATGACATTTTTTTTTTTTGCCTTACTATACTGTGACATTTTTATGACTTTTTCGCCTTACTATACTATCACGTTTTTATGACATTTTTTATGCCTTACTATACTATGATGCTTTTATGTCATTTTTTGCCTTACTGCACTATGACGTTTTTATGACTTAGTATAAAATGACATTCTTATAACGTTTTTATGCCTTACTATACTGATATTTTTATGACTTATTATACTATGACGTTTTTATGACTTTTTTTGCTTTACTATACTATGACTTTTTTAGGACATTTTTTTCGCCTTACCATACTTTGACGTTTTTATGACTTTTTTTTTTTCCTTTTTTTTCGCCTTACTATACTATGACATTTTTATGACTTTTTTTTTGCCTTGCTATACCATGACGTTTTTTTTTACTTTTTTTAACCTTACTATATTGTAACGTTTTTATGACTTTTTTTGCCTTACTATACTGTGACGTTTTTATGACTTTTTTTTTTCGCCTTACTATACTGTGACATTTTTATGATTTTTTTTTTTTTTACATTTTTTTTGCCTTACTATACTATGACTTTTTTAGGACATTTTTTCACCTTACTATACTATGCCGTTTTCATTACTTTTTATGCCTTACCATACTGTGACATTTTTATGACTTTTTTTCGCCTTACTATACTATGACGTTTTTATGACATTTTTTTTTTTTGCCTTACTGCACTATGACGTTTTTATGACTTAGTATAAAATGACATTCTTTAACGTTTTTATGCCTTACTATACTGATATTTTTATGACTTATTATATTATGACGTTTTTATGACTTTTTTTGACTTACTATACTATGAGGTTTTTATGACTTTTTCTGCCTTACTATACTATGACGTCTTTTATGACTTTTTTTTTTTACTTTTTTTCGCCTTACTATACTATGACGTTTTTATGACATTTTTTTTTTTTGCCTTACTATACTATGACGTCTTTTATGACTTTTTTTTTTTTACCTTTTTTCGCCTTACTATACTATGACGTTTTTATGACTTTTTTTTACCTTTTTTTCGCCTTACTATACTGTGACATTTTTATGACTTTTTTTCGCCTTACTATACTGACGTTTTTATGACTTTTTCTTTTACCTTTTTTTTTGCCTTACTATACTATGACGTTTTTATGACTTTTTTTCGCCTTACTATACTATGACGTTTAAAAGACTTTTTTTGCCTTACTACACTATGGCGTTTTTATAACTTTTTTCTTTTATGCCTTACTTTACTATTACGTTTTTATACCTTACTATACTACAACGTTTTTATGACTTTTATTTTGCCTTACTATACTATGCCGTTTTCTATGCCTTATTATAATATGACATTTTTTATATTATATCAATATTATATATTTTTATATTATTTTATTTTTTATATACATACTATACTATGAGTTTTTTTTAAATATTTTTGTCACATACTATACTATGACTTTTTTTATGACATTTATTATAGAATACTATACTATGAAATTTTTTATGACATTTTTTATAGCATACTATACTGTAACAATTTTTAAGACATTTTTTAAAACTAAATATACTATGACTTTTTTATTACATTTTTTATAGCGTACTATACTGTAACAATTTTTATGACATTTTTTAGAACATAATATACTATGACTTTTTTTTTTTTACATTTTTATAGCATACTATACTATAAAAATGTTTTTACATTTTTATAACATATTATACTATGTCATTTTTATGACATTTTTTATAACATGCTATACTATGACATTTTTATGACATTTTTATAGAATACAATACTATGACATTTTTTATGACATTTTTTATAGCATACTATACTATGACATCTTTTTGACATTTTTATAACACACTATACTATAACATTTTTTATACAATACTATACTATGACATTGTTTTGACATTTTTATAACATACTATACTATAACATTTTTTATGACATTTTTTATATACATACTATAATATGACTTTTTTTATGACATTTATTATAGCATACTATACTATGTCATTTTTTATGACATTTTTTATAGTATACTATACTATGACATTTTTATGACATTTTTATAGCATACTATACTATGACTTTTTTTATGACATTTTTTATAGCATACTATACTATGACATTTTTTTGACATTTTTATAACACAGTATACTATAACATTTTTTATACGATACTATACTTTTACATTTTTATGACATTTTTTTATACAATACTATACTATGACATTGTTTTGACATTTTTATAACACACTATACTATAACATTTTTTATGACATTTTTATAGCATACTATACTATGACATTTTTTTGACACATTTTTTATAGCATACTGTACTATGACATTTTTTTATGACATTTATTATAGCATACTATACTATGACATTTTTTGACACATTTCTTATAGCATACTATGCTATGATATTTTTTATGACATTTTTTAGAACATTATATATTATGACTTTTTTTTTACATTTTTATAACATACTATACTATGTCATTTTCTGTGACATTTTTTTATAACATGCTTTACTATGACATTTTTATGACATTTTTATAACACACTATACTATAACATTTTTTATGACATTTTTTATATACATATTATACTGTAACAATTTTTATGACATTTTTTAGAACATAATATACTATGACTTTTTTTTTTACATATTTATAGCATACTATACTATGACATTTTTTTACATTTTTATAACACACTATACTATAACATTTTTTTGACATTTTTTACAACATAATATACTATGACTTTTTTTTACATTTTTATAACATACTATACTATGTCATTTTTTATGACATTTTTTATAACATGCTATACTATGACATTTTTATGACATTTTTTATAGAATACTATACTATGGCATTTTTTATGACATTTTTTATAGCATACTATACTGTAACAATTTTTAAGACATTTTTTATAACCTAATATACTATGACATTTTTTTACATTTTTATAGCATACTATACTATGACATTTTTTATGACATTTTTTATAGCATACTATACTGTAACAATTTTTATGAAATTTTTTAGAACATAATATACTATGACTTTTTTTTTTACATTTTTTATATACATACTATACTATGACTTTTTTTATGACATTTTTTATGACATTTTTTAGAACATAATATACTATGACTTTTTTTTTACATCTTTATAGCATACTATACTATGACTTTTTTTTACACTTTTATAACACACTATACTATAACATTTTTTATGACATTTTTTATAACATGCTATACTATGACTTTTTTTTAACATACTATACTATGACATTTTTCATAACATACTATACCATGACATTTTTATGACATTTTTATAGCATACTATACTATGACATATTTTATAACATACTATATTATGACATTTTCCAAATTTTATGAGCTACTTTAATATGACACTTTTTTATAATATACTGTACTAAAACATCTTTTATAACATACTATACTATGAATTTTTTTTGACATTTTTGTGACTTGCTATAATGTGCCTTTTTTTTATAAAATACTATACTGACATTTTTTTGACATTTTTATAACATACTATACTATGACATTGTTTACGACATT
Source organism: Seriola aureovittata (assembly GCF_021018895.1). Classification (NCBI taxonomy): domain Eukaryota; kingdom Metazoa; phylum Chordata; class Actinopteri; order Carangiformes; family Carangidae; genus Seriola; species Seriola aureovittata. Next base: position 20,681,541 of record NC_079385.1, read on the forward strand.
TTTTTACAACATACTATACTAGGACATTTTTTATAACATATTATACTATGACATTTTTTTGTAAAACACTAAACTATGACATTTTATTCATAAAACACTATACTATGACATTTTTTTACATTTTTATAACACACTATACTATAAAATTTTTTATGACATTTTTTATAGCATACTATACTATGTTATTTTTTATGACATTTTTTATAGCATACTATACTGTAACAATTTTTATGAAATTTTTTAGAACATAATATACTATGACTTTTTTTTACATTTTTATAACATACTATAATATGACATTTTTTATGACATTTTTATAGCGTACTATACTGTAACAATTTTTATGACATTTTTTAGAACATAATATACTATGACTTTTTTTTACATCTTTATAGCATACTATACTATGACTTTTTTTTACACTTTTATAACACACTATACTATAACATTTTTATGACATTTTTATAGCATACTATACTATGACATATTTTATAACATACTATATTATGACATTTTCCAAATTTTATGAGCTACTTTAATATGACACTTTTTTATAATATACTGTACTAAAACATCTTTTATAACATACTATACTATGAATTTTTTTTGACATTTTTGTGACTTGCTATAATGTGCCTTTTTTTATAAAATACTATACTGACATTTTTTTGACATTTTTATAACATACTATACTATGACATTGTTTACGACATTTTTTTACAACATACTATACTAGGACATTTTTTATAACATATTATACTATGACATTTTTTTGTAAAACACTAAACTATGACATTTTATTCATAAAACACTATACTATGACATTTTTCATAAAAATTTTTTATGACATACTATACTATGACATTTTTTTGACATTTTCATAACAAACCGTACTATGACATTTTTTACGACATTTTTTTATGACATACTATGTACTATGACATTTTTTATAAAAAATTGTATATCATACGATACTATGACTTTTTTTTACATTTCTTATGACATACATTACTGTGACATTTTTATGACGTGTGGCAGTCCTTGCCTAAGTGTAGTAGTCATGGACAGTTGCTGTGCTTGGTATCCTCAAAGGTAAACAGAAGGAGGTGATCACAACAGCATGACTTGGATCACTTGGGTTGAGCTCTGCCAGGGCATAAAGGCACAGACTCACATCACTCCTCCCTCTCTCACCTGGACTCAGCGTCAACATGTTTTCTTCTGTTTGTCTTTTGTTTTTGTTTAATTCACAACATCCTACAATACATTTTATTCACCCATCCACATTCACATCACTGATATTACTGACTGACACACTGTATATTTGTATTTGCCTCTTCAGTTTTTATAATAAATATTCTTCTCAACCAGTCATATCCATTCTCTAATTTGTTGTGTCGTTTATGACGTTTTTATGAGATAATACAACAAGATGTTTTTTTAACATTTTTATGCCTTACTATTCTATGACGTTTTCATGACTTTTTCATGACATTTCCATGATACACTATACTATTTCATTTATATGACATACTATACTATGACATTTTTATTACATTTTTACAACATACTATGTTATGTTATGTCATATTATATGACATTTTTATGTCCACGTTGTCTGTTGGCACCAGTCATCCTTTCTGGTGGGTTGAGGATGGGAAGAGGAGGTGGTGTGAAGAGGAGGAGGGCGGTGCAGGTCAGAGATCAGAAGGTCCTAGTGAGACCGGGAGCTGTGCGAAGTCTCCCTCTCCATCATCATCTTCATCATCACCATCTCCAAGCTGAACATCTTTATCTCAACGATCCATCACCTGGAAGAGAGGGAATCAACCAGATCCAGTCTTTAAAAAGACAAACAGATTCCTTTCATGCTCTCATCTGTAGAGCTTCCTGTTTGTCAGGAAGAGCAGCAGAAAAACTGAACGAAATCGACCTGCTTTAAGCATTAAGTCACATGTGTTGATCACTGACATAAAAACAAAGAAATTAGTCCTTTTGTATACATTATAAAACTCACACCTCGAGCCTGGCAGCACTCAGCTTGAATTAACAAAAGCCTGGAGGTTATCTCACCTCTACTGTAAGTCAGGTCAGATGAGTGGGTCAAGTATAAAGTATAAACTTTCTGATGTGACTTTAAAATTCGACACACACTATTCATAAAAGATATTTATTTTTTATTGTTTAATCTGTTTATTGCAGAAGCGCATTTCTTTTTGGTGAAATAATAAAAGAATCAGTGAAACACAAGAGACATTTGTAATTCAGCACCATGGACAGCTCCACCTTCTCAGATCTCTCAAATTTTTCTTTTAGAGGCTGTTAATTCTCCGTCAGTTGATCTAAACATCACCATAATCATCATTATGCCCATTATATTAGCACACTTTGTGGCCATGTTGGCTGCAGTCTCTCCAGCAGATCGGTGGCAGGGTCTGTTGGAGGCAGCAGGAGTGAAAGCTCAGCAGACGGACCCAGCAGTGGGCAGGAAGTTGGGAGATCAGCTGGCTCAGAGAGCTGGACCCGGTCCCAGTTTTATTAATAACAGAGAAAGATCCAACAAAGACAAAGACAAGAGAGATGAAGAGGAGATTTCTAGACCGTCAGTAATGTTCCTCTGATTTAGTGCAAAATTTAAAACTAGGTAGGACATTAACAAACAGAAGAAGAACAAAATAGAATTAAAGCTACAAGCAGCATCATGTGGGCCGCCGCCAGGAGGCCGCTGAGCACCGCCAACATGCATCATGTTCCTGTATATCAAGCGTAAAACCGACCATGAAAATGTCATGTAAAAGGAATGATGGTGACTCAAAGGTTACTTCCTATTTTCAGTAGGTGGCGCTATGACTATAACTTCATATTGGCATGCAGATGTCTTCAGTGTGGGATTCTCATCAAACAGGTGAGGTTTGAGGCAGGATGGATATACTCCTGTTTCATGGTGAAACATCGGGCGGGTCCTCCAACAAAAACTCAACAGCTTCCCAATTTAGCATTGCAACAGTTTTAAGATTTACATTAATCAAATATGATGTCAATCTGATTAATTCTCCAGGAGGAGGTCGTTAATGTAAGACGTCTTTTAATCACAAAAATGGAACCAGACATTGCAGAGTAAATTCAAAATGGCTGACTTCCTGTTGAGTTTAGGCTATGGGTGCAAGAGGCTTTTTTGTAAGTCCTGGTGTGTTTTATGTGCGTTATAATTTTCATAGATGTAGGCACTTGAAACCCCCGGGGTTACAAGTGCCTTTTTGAAATTTTCTAGGGGGGGCGCTATCGAGCCATTTCGCCACACTTTTGTGTATTTCCCATAAAATACATTTATACGTGGTTTGATGACTTTCTGAGCTTGTTAACGTTTTCAAAAAGGCAATTCATTTCGATGGAGAACAATAATAAACACTACAGCCTTTGGTGCTCGGGTTCTAATTAACACAACATAAACAACACCAATGAAAAATCTAAATATCAATTTAAAAAGTGAGTGTGAGCTGTGTGCAGTGCAGACTGGACTATGTCCTTGTGTGAGGCTGTGTGCGGGTGAAGGTTACTCTGAGTGGCTGAACTATATTTGTAGTTACAGTGTTAGTTTGTCACTGTAACTGTCTGACAGCTGACAGAGTTTCTGCTGCGCGGCTGCTCAAAACAAATGTCGCCTTCGTGAAGTGGTGAATTCCTGAAAACTAAATTTAGTTTGAAAACATGCCGCTGGAATAAAATCCTCCGGATGACGAACATAACGAATCAAACTCATTCATAACCTTTGGGGTTTTGTTGTTTGTTGGGGTTTTAGAACATACAGACTTCTAGCAGCACCTGTGTGGTGTGTAATCTACCACAAGTTTGAACCCGAGGTCTAAATTAGACACGTAATGCACTGAAAAGGGGAAAAATGGCTTTGTGTTCAGTCATGCATGTGCAGCCAATCTGCACACTTGGCAAAGACATATGATGAGCTACAGTCCATATGTTATCATAACCTTTGACCTCAGAGATTTAATGGGCAGGATTATAATCCAGTTTGACTTTAGTTGAGGCGGAGGTCTTTGTACGAATCCACACAGACCCGGTGTCTATTTTACAAAAAGCTCCAGACCTGTTTCTGCACCGCTGCCACGTGATAGGCTGCCAGATAACGAGGTGTACAGGTGTTCCTAATAAAGTGCTCACTGACTGTATCATAATATCTAGTCCCCAAAGACAAACTGTTCTGAGCTTCATATAACAAGAGTTAAATTATATCATCTTAAATTGCATTATTTTACATGTTAACATACAGAACACACAGGTGAAGAGGTAACGCTACCTGAACTACATTTTTAGCAACATTATGAACGTTACCTGCCAAGATGCAAACTCCTGATACTGAACGTATCCGCACGTTTGCATCAGTTTAAAAGACAGATACAATCTACATTAATCTTGACTGAAAATAATGGTTTCATGAATTATATCAATTTATAATAATTTGAATAGTCTGATATAAATATTCTGTCCACGTCACATTTTAATCACATTTCCCTCGAGTTCAGTTTAATACATCTGTTACTTTGAGGAACTCTGCGACATAAAACTTTATAAAATTGTAGTGAGTTTCCAACACACTAAAACACATCAGTTGTTCTACTGTGTGTTTATAAGTTATAAGTGTCAGGTGAACCAATCAGATGCAGAGTCAGACCACAGGTCAAACTCATCAGTGAGCACATGTACAAATACACCCTCAGACTCCGGAGGGATTAATGCAGCTGGACGACACATGCTCACACGCGTCGCTGCGAACCGAGTCATGAAAACGTGAAAAGTCGTCGAGGGGAACAGAAAACACGAGCCTGAAAAAGCTGAAACAGACAAACGGCTGACGTAGTGCTGAACACACATATTCACACATTGACGCGAGCGCACAGATGCACCTCGGATGACTTCATCCCTGTGGCGTTCTGTGAAACGCGGCGCTGCCCCGACTGAGTTTGATCTGGTGTTAGATGATACGAGCTGCTGCTGCAACCGGCCGAGAGTCGGGTTACAGCTGCTGCTTCACCAACACTGAAACTGAAGATGGAAGACAGAGCTGCACCTCAAATCCCTCCTCAAAGCAAGTGGAAAGTTTAATGTGCACTTGAACTTTTGAGAGCGCCCCCCCCCCCCTCCATCTGCTGCTCAGCCAATCAGCAGCTGATGTTTGCTGTCGTTAAGCTCCTCAAGGCCCCAGTTTCCTCTGCTGGGAAGCAGAGATTGGCAACGTCAGGCGAGGATTAGTTTCTTAATTTACACGGCAAACGTCAGGGTGTAACTGGGAATTCAACCTTGTTAGTCCGTCACTGACGGAGCCTCCTAAACAAGACTGCCTCACCTTTCCTGGAGCCCAGTCAACCTGTTATTATGACTATACAGCATTTACCCCACCACATCGACTCAGTATCCTCTGTACTCACTTATTCCCTGTCAGGGCTCAAGTGTCTGAGAAGCTCCGTCCAGATTCTTTTCTGTGAGAGAAAGAAGAAACATTTACATGAACAATTTGTTTAATTCCAAGTTTCTAAAACCAAAACATGGAGCACATGGACCGGAGACCCTGAAAGGAAATGTTCTCTCTTTTAGCTTCAACCTGAGAGTCCTCAAACCAACAACACTGAAGTTCATTAATTCTCACTTTATATCTGGTTTTTAACCCTTTGACAAACAGAAATGTTTGATGGAAGGTTAAACGACTCCCGATGCTTCGTGCCTCAACTCCCCGTCTCTACGGGAACCGCAGTAAAAAATCTCAAACATGAGATGAGGACACCAGGTTGGAAATTGATTTAATTACAGATTTTTAAATGACAAGGTAGGTCTGAAACTGTTAGGTTTAGATTCAGATCATTTAGATTTGATTCAGGTTTAGATTTGATTTAGGTTTAGACCTAGTCTAAGTTTAGGTCCAATACATCTGTACACAAGTACGACATATCAGACTTATTTCCATCGTCACATGTCTGACGTGTCGTACTGTTTTGCAGGTGGATTTCCTGTCCACTTATATTTTATTTTTAACCCTTTCACCACCAGACTGAGTGAAAGTCAGGACCTGCATCTTTCCAACTATCCAGCTGCTGACAGATGTTAACTCTTGGCTTCAGACAAACTGGAGGTTAGCTGGATGTTAGCATTAGCAACCACTCAGTGCTGCTGCTACACTCTTTTAGTGGGGGGGGGGGGGGGAATCAGGTCAGATCCAAATCTTCATACCCAGGAAGAAGCCTCTTTACTCTTTAGGCCAGGCCTGTGCTGTAAAGCTGAGTGTAAGTGGCTGAGCTGTGTACGCTTGTGTACTCTGGTCTTCATGTGATGGCAGCAGAGAGGAGGAGGAGGAGGAGGAGGAGGAGGAAGGGGAGGGGGAGGAGGAGGAGGAGGAAGGGGAGGAGGAGGAGGGATGCCTCTGCTTCATGCAGACCGACGCTCCATCCCCCGTGGCAACACACCGCCCTGTCAGCTCCTGCCTCGTGCTCGTGCCAGAATCAGGGGCAACATACTCATTAAGCCTTCCTCCTTTCCACAGGGCTCTTCATCGCTCTCTCCATCCTCCTCCTCCTCCCCCCTCCCCCCTCCACAGCCGGCCGTCCTCTCGTCCTACATCCCTCTTATCTCCTCGCCCTCGGCTCAGTGTACCTCGTGGGGAAAACCTCAGGAGGCAGAGAAAGAGGAAGGTGAAGAAAATCTCATGTAACCACATGAAATATTGATCTGACAAACATGCTAAAGCTAGCTCAGGAAACGTGCTTCAAACAGAGGCAGCTTCTGACACTCTTTACTTATATATACATTTATTTACCTATCAGTTACCGAACAAACTTCACGCTTATTCTCAGCAGTTTTCATCAGTGAGGAGCATCTCTTTATTTACTGTGGGTCAAGTATAAATTAAACAGTTTAACAGTAGTTTATGATATAATATAGCATGTTATCATGCTAACTGTTCACGTTAGCTTGTTAATGCTGCATTAAAGAAAAGGAAAGTATCAGAAAACCTTCCACTTTAATTCCTCTTTATTAACCCTGTTACACCAGATACACAGAATTAACTCTAAATGATATATTTCTATAATGTTTCGTGTAAACATCATACAAACTACATATAGCTTTTTTTATTAGGTAAATAAGTGATTAGTGTTAATGTTGGATTTTATAAGGATTCTCTTCTTCAGTGTAACTTTCAGAAATTCCATAAATCACAGATGAGCAATTACAGTTAGGAAGCTAATGTGAACATTTTTCTTGATTGGCTTCTTCTAATTTACTGTCTGTGATACGACATGACGGCAGCATCATATCCTGACGTGAACATAACTCTGATGCTGCGTTCGTTATATCACAGTTACTGCAATTTCTTTGTTATTTACCAGTTTCAAACAAAAAGCCTCAAAGGTCATGAATATGACCAGGAAACTTTCTGGAAGCTAAAATAAGTTTGGCATCATTCAGCTGGACTCATTCAAGGTAATTAAAAACTAATTTTACAGATAAATCACGCAGCCGTCCAAAGACGTCAAACAGGCATCAGACATGAAGATGATATTTCAATCAAATATGATGTTTTGCATTTTTGTAAGGGTTAACTGTGCAGACTCATTTCATTTCCTTTAACTTTGCGTGTGCACTTCATCACTGCGCAGGAAAGTGAAGTGATGGACGCAGCTTCCACACAGTGAGACGGCGCTCGTATCCGACTTGTTTCCCTGATAACAGCTTGTCCAAACTGGATTCCTTCTGACCTTTTCAAGCAACATTTCAAAGTCATGTTCATTTACCGAAGTGAAAACCCCGGAGTCTGTGAGGATGTCACACACGGTGGATCCCAGCGCAGCGTTTCAAGCCACAGTGGAGGTGATTAAATGGAAAGAAAAATAGTCTCTGCTGATCCTTTATTCATATAAAATTCAATATGTTCACACATGGATGAGTGAGCGGTGGGAGGAGGGTGTTTAGAGCAGCAGCTGCAGCAGGACTTATGAATGCACCAAGCAACCCCCCCCCCTCATTCATAAACACACAGGATGCTTATATAATGCCTATGCAGATCCCCCCTTCTTTCTCCAAAGCTATTTATAAGCCCCATAGCATGCAGGGAAAAGAGCGTGGCCAATTCATGCAGTGCCCTTCAAGACCAACACACGGCCCTTGGGGGCTGCCGGGGCCCGACTTCAGGGAGCTATTATTAGAGTCACGTCATGGGAGAGCCAGCGAGGAGAGAGGGAGGCGAAGTGACAGATGGGGGGAGGGAAGAGATAACGGACACGGAGCAGAGCGGAGCTGCTGATGATGGAGAGAAATGTAAAGGCTGGGAAACAGTGATGTCATGAGGTTCATGTTTAACCACACGGGCAGAAATGAAGCCGGTTCAGGGAAGGAAGTCATGATTGTAACGGGGGGGGGGGGGGGGGGGGGGGGGGGGGTTCCTCATTCACCTTCACCTGAGGCAGGTGAACGCTGTGGTTTTGGGGCTGGCCAAATGTCCTGTGTCCCAGCATCCTTTGGAGGAGGCGGTATTTGCGGATCTTCAGGGGCCACACCATCGTACACCGCGTCCTCCGCATCGACCACGAAGGCTGAAAGGAAATGAGACGGTTCCTCGGCCGCTGTTTGAAAAGTGATTCATCATTTCACTTTAAATCTATTATTAAAACACATTTCTTATTATTTATATTGTTTTATCCCTAATTACGTTCAAAGATGGTCATCAGCCTGGGACAATGTGACCGCTGTTACCAACCAATAGGAACGCAGCATGAAATAACGAAATGTACGTTAAAAAATCTTTACCTTGAGTTCTCTCCACAAAACTGGCGTCTCTCTCATCACCTCGTCAGGACCGGGTCCACATCCTCCTGATTTCTCCATCGCACTCGCTCCACTCTCGTTGATTTATCATCTTGTTTCTTGGGAATATCTTAGGAAGTCCAGGTCAGGTCGCCATGGTGCACCTGTACAGGTACACTTAGGTAACACAAAGCTGAGTTGGTTTCTTCTCTGTTTTGATCAAACTCTTCCCTAAAGATTAAACTCAGGATCCTTCTAAACCAGAACATGAAACTGATGAACATAAACCTCTTCGTATAAAACACTAAACTAAACACATTGATAACAATAGATATTTGTTGAATTGGCGCAACACGGTCGAAGTCGGTCAGGAACAGTATTTTGTTCAGTGGGGTGAAGGGCCAGTGTCGGCACTGAGCTAACTCTGATCAGTTCCCTCCATCAGAGCACAGATGTGAAGCTGTTATTGGACTTATCTGCTGACCCGAGGGAGACGTTCTGTTGTCTGGATAATTTATCGTCCGTCGGCAGGCTGTAATTCGACCGTCGGTCCAAAGGTTCAGTGTAAATAAAGAAACATCGGCTGCCTACATCAATGCCCAAACAGCAGCTTCATCATCATAACATTGACCTGAATGGGACACGCTGTCAATGAGCGGATCAATAGGAACACCGGAGGTAAGTCGGTGAGCACAGGGACGTATTGATGTCGGAGGAGGATGAAGGAGAGACGTCCGTCAGGCCGGAGTCTTCAAACACCTGTAAATAACCTCAGAGGAAGAGACGAGCGACGTCAATAACATAAACACAACGTGAGTAAATACCATCGTTCATGTTGTTCATATCGCAGCAGATACAGGCCATGAAGTCTGTCGTGTATATTCACAGTCCCCACCCTGGATCAATAACACCTTCGTTCTTCCTACAATACCCACAATCTTATTTTTATTTATTCAAATTTGTTTTTATTGTTTTTAAACTCTATTCTAATGTCGTACGAATGTTCTATTTTTAATGTATTTCCACGTCTCTGTGAAGCTCTTTGAATGGTGATCTATAAATAAACTTGCTCTGCCTTGTTATTTTTTGGGACAGCGCACGTTAATCAACAGTGTAAATGCACCGGATAAAAAGACAAATATAAAACAGTACAAACACATTGATCTGATGAAGTGAACATGATCAGAGAAACATGAAGGGAACATTGTATGATGCTAACAGAGGTGTGATGCGTTCACTTACTTCACTTTGTGGTTCTTTTGTGCGTCTCACTGAGATTTTATTGTTTTACAGGTGAGGACCAGGGGCCATGTGACCCCTCGGGGCCCCTGAGCCTTCACCTGGTCCTGACCCCCACCCCCCCCACCACAAATTGAACCTGTCATTAGTTTGATTATTGAACCACCTGGAGCCCAGCGAGAGTCCGGTCTGAACATCACATCATCAGCTGTCAGGGCTCAACAGAGCTGACTTTTTTTCTCCCATAGTGCATCATGTATGAGCGCAGTGAAGCGAGTGCACAGCAGCGTTTAATGAGGCCCTGGCAGCCATCCTCCTCAAGACATGGCCGCCGTGCTCGTGGCTCTTTCAGAGAGAGAGAGGTTTAAATGGGACGTCGACCCCCCACACAGCTGGAGGACACGCAGCATTAACACCCTCATTAGATCCTACAGGAGCTGATGGTTTGTTCACACGGTCCACTTCTACCAGCCAGGACGACGCCGTGGACATGTAAATATAAAACCAGGGTCCAGGATCTCTTTAGCTTAGCTCCTTTTAGCTTAGCTTAGCTTAGCTTAGCTTAGCCTAGCACAAAGACTGGAAGCAGGGAGGAACTGCTAGCTATCGATGCACAAACCAAAAACATCTGGGACACATCGTGACATGGAGACAAAAAGACAAGCTGGTTCAAACCTTCATGGTCCCAAAGGAAGAATCCTACTGACTTCTTATCTGGCGCCACCATGAGGATGACGTTTGTGGTTCTGAGTCAATTATCTCAATAACTACTGAACAGATCGTCATTATGTTCGGTTCAGACATTGATGTTCCCCCCAGAGGCGTTTGCTTTGGGCGTCATCCCTGCAAAATACTGAGCAAATATTATCATTATCACTTGTATTATTATTATTATTATTATTATTATTTAAGCACATTGAGCTGGAGTCACTAGTTTGTGTCTCTTTAATGCTGCATTTGTTTCTACATTTCATCTGACGATAAAGATGTAAACGTTACAACTAAAAATGACCTTCAGGGAATCCCTGCATGCAGCTAGCATGGCTTTTTGTATGTGTGTGTGTGTGTGTGTGTGTGTGTGTGTGTGAGAGAGAGAGAAAGAGAGAGAGAGAGAGAGCTATTTTTAGAAAGCTCCTCTTTCTTTGAGGGGATTCTGGAGTCTATTTTTGCTGAGGGTCCTGGTAGTTTGCACCATTTACCATCCGGGGGGGGGGGGGGGGGGGGGGGGGGTTATTGGTGCACGCTAAATGAGAAAACGCTGCAGTTTACCCGTCAGTGCGTGACAGCTTATGCAATTAAGCCAGTGTAGGATATTAGCTCATACTGCTGACTGTGTATGTGTGCATGGACTCTAAACAGGCTGACATACACTCACTTGTATTTTCTCAGCTCCCCCCCCGTGGCTCTGTTCATTGATGGTACGGCCCAAAAAAATTATAAAAATAAAAAAATCCCTACACTCTCTGTTAAAAGAGGAGTCGACCTTGCCTCGCCCCCTAAGCCTGCAGAAAAACACACATCCGTTTTCATGCAGAAATACTGTAATACTGCAGAGATCTGCACTAATGAAGCAGCTTCACAAATACAGAGGAACTTCATTAATGTCACCTGCTGCTGTAAAGAGGCTCATTGTTTAGTGTCTATTTTTATATTGAATCTAGGATTTATAATGTTTATATGCAAAATAATCTGGGTGGAAATTAAGTAAATTTTTTTCATGACATAATATATTCTTAAATAACACATATTAAAAATGCATTTTATAAAATAAAAGGTGTGTCATTTCCTAATAATAATGATAATTTAGAATGAAAATAAGAACTGTATAATTTGGTCGATAGATAGTACAGTATTCGAACTTTGAATTAATTCAAATTAATTTTTAATCCATGCACATGCAGCAGGTCGGCTGTGAAATTTTCTACAGTTAAGCACATAATCCAACACACAGAGAATAAAGTTTCTAAAAAATGTCATTGAAACCACGGATAACAGATTTTACAAAAACGTAAAATCTGCAGAGGAATCAGGCGAAACTGCCTTTAAATAATCCGGATAAACGAGCAGACGTTCAGGAACGAAGCCTCAGACGCAGCAGGAGCGCCGTGTTTGCACACCAGTCACTCATGGATGACTGTGCACTTTTCTTCGAGGACTTTGCTGCCTCTGAAGTCAGCTAACAAAACGCTTCCTCTGAGGCAACAGAGAGCAAACGAGCCCTGGTGAACAGTGTGATCACCGGGTAATGTGACTGATGGGACTGATGACTCTCGCTGTGACCCAGATTAATGAGGAGCCACTAGCCATCTTCAAATGGACGGGAATGTCCTTGGATTACTGGCTAATCCCGGTCCAGATTTGAGAGATGAGAGAACTTTGTGAGCATGATAACGCACAGTAATGGCTGTGTGTGTGTGTGTGTGTGTGTGTGTGTGTGTGTGTGTGTGTGTGTGTGTGTGTGTGTGTAGCAAAGATTAGTCGTCTCTCTGTTACATGGACCGATCACAGAGCCTTTAACTCTTCACTGTGGTTGCAGCTAACCTGATGATCCTGATGACACTGATTGTTTAAGTGAAGTCAGCTGTTCATTGACACTTCAGTGTGTCTGCAGAACCCGCCGCTCGGTCCGTGCGTCCTCGGCGAGACACGTTAACGACCACTGAGTCAGAAGATATTCGTAATCCTCACAGGATGGAACTCATGGACTTTGTTGACCCTCTGACAGAGTTGTAGTACTCGAGTCCAGGACAGGACTTTTCTGGACTTGTGATTCGAGAACTCGACTCAGACTTGAAAACGGACCGGATAGCAAAATAAATTCGGCTTGTGCTTGTTTTCTCCTGGCCCAGTAAACGCCTGGTTCTACGGCCCAAATCTGGCCCATATATACCATGATTTTAAAATGCTACTCCCACATCTGGACCAGTTCCTGCCGTCAGTCAATACTGGCGGATAATAGCCGGACATTACCCATTATTTGCTATCTGGACAGTGTTCGAGTCCAAGTCCAAGTCCTGTGGGCCAGACTTGGGCCGCATACTTTGGGTGGGGACTCGAGACTCAACTCTGACAGCACTGCCCTCTGACATTTAGTCCAACACCATCACCTGGTTCGGTCCAACGATTTGGTCCAGAGCCAATTTCAATAATAATTTCAGTGGATTTTCAGGACGGACTCCATGTTGATGTTTCCTCCGGCTTCACGGTCAGAACACACACTCCTATGTGGCTTTAATGGAGGCTTAACTCTTCTAGCTGACAGTACACACACTTCCACCTTAAGGAACAACACCGTACACTTCCACCTTAAGGAACAACACCATACACTTCCACCTTAACAACCAAAGCTCGGAGCCACGCCATAAAGCGCGGTTCGCTGCGCTGCCCTCCACACTGATTCATGCAGGTCATGAGGAGGACAGTCACATACTGTACACATGAACACACAGATTTCCACACTCAGTATCCCGGCCTGTTGTCGGCCTCCTGGGAGAGGAGAAGTGAAACCACCTCGGACTGATCCATTATTCATGAGAAGTGGAGCCGGGTTTCACAAACACAAAGGCAAAGTGCTCACGTTCAGTCGCTCGGACGGCCGCCGATCGAATAATGCCACAGTCAAAAAGTCACAGTGATGAGGCGTGAGGCCAAAATAACCTCTGCTTTCAGGGAAGTAGTTGTGAAGAACAGAACTTAAGACGTCACAACAGGATTAGTTTGAGTTCGAAGTAGCTTTCACTTTCATACCACGAGTTTGAAACCGATCTTCTAATATCTCTCATCCATTAAATTGCCTTTGTTCAGTGCCAGGCTAGCAGTTTCCCCCTGTTTACAGTCTTTATGCTAAGCTAAGCTAACTGGCTGCTGACTGTAGCTTCATGTTTTAATGCACAGATGTGACAGTGGCATCAATCTTTTCATCTAACTCCAGTTTACCGAAGCAGATACGCGTACTTCCCAAAATGTTGAACTAATCCATTAAGTGCTAAACACTCAAGTCCAGGTCACGTGACTTTAGCCGACACGTGTAGCAGGTGGTTTCAAGGTGTTTCCATCATTAGTATTCGCGGATGGTTCTTATGGTGTTTGAAGTAGTTGCTTGAGGAGTCCAAGGTGTCTGATGCTGTAGGTTTCATTGCGGTTGTGATTGTGGTTAAGACCCGAATGTCATTAACAAAGTGAGTAGAAGCGACAGACATTGTAGGGAGTAAAAACCTCTTCTGCTGAAACAGCTGCTGAGCTGGTTTGAACATGGTTCCCTTGGGAGTTTCTGGATCTTGGAAAACCGGAAGGAAAGACTGGGATAGATCAGATTAGTCCCATCTGGTCTCTGAATTCCTCTGGACCTGGAGCTGGAGGATGTAGTTTTGACCATCTAACTCGCCCTTTTTCCACCGTGACAGAAAATGAATGAAGAAGTGGTTGATAAGTTTGCAGGGGAACAAGAACAACCGCTGATTCAGCAGTGTCAGTGCTAATGGTCTGTGTTCAGTTGTGGCTTGTCCATTTGCAGTCTACGCCGAGTCCCTGTAGAGGATGTTCCTTATGTAATGGATCTGTTTCCCTGCAGCTCGGAGTCATTACTTTTGAATGAGGCCTGGGACTGAAGCTGAAGTGGCGGGAGAGCCGTCTATCTGCTGGATCTACACGAGTCGGCAAACGGGGAGTCAAGAAGTTAGAAAACGATACGACTTCTTTGTTCCAGTGGGCAAACTGTTCCTGAACTCACGCCACCAGGAAAAACTACACAAAAGCCACTAAAACTACAATCTTCTGTAACTATGGCAACCTGCTATGGAGTCATAGGAGTGCCATAAAAATCTGAAAAATAATAAGAAAATAAATGTGGAAATATAAACAGGAATAAATACGCAATAAATAAGTAAATTAAAAGTGTAGAAATATAAAGAGAAATATACAAAAGAAAAAAAATGCTTCTCCTCTATTTAAAGCAAAGGCAATTTATTTACTTATTTATTCTTATATTTATTGCTGCTTTTATTTCCACATTAATTTTCTTATTCTTTTGTAGATTTATTATTTTTTTGTCACTCCTGTGACTCCACACCTCACCTGGCGATGTACTGAAAAAAAAGGGGGCGTGTTATACATTTGAGCACAGTTCATTTATTTATTAAACATAAGTAGAAACATAAAGCCTCATTAACTTTAATATACATTATGTTATATTATACAAATCCTTTACAACATTGCAGTACATTAAAGAGAAAGAAAAGGCCACATTAAACGTAGTCACAACTAGTATTCAGAATGCCTGTGTTGTGCATAAACAGTATGTACGATCCCACGCCATACATATATCACATTATGACAGACTTGTTCTGTTTCTTTTTCTCTGTTATTTAACTTTATACCTGTCGAACAGTGAAACACACAGATACTCCAAGTCAACAAAAATAAAATCTATTATTTGAGATTTTCAACACTGAGGACACACGTTGAGGTTTTGCAGACAGTTTTTTTTTTTTTTCGTCACTGTCGTATCAGCTGTTTGCAGGAAGCAGGAAAACCACCATGAGACAAACACACACTTCAGTGAATGAACACAGGACTGACCTCAAATACATAGAGACACATTGCAGTTGTTACACTCATGCCAGTTAGAGTCTATGATATTTATTTCTAATTCTTTTTTGCAGTCGTTCTCTCAGTCTTGTTTCAATCCTCTGAGTCTCACGGCTCCATATTAAAATAAAACAACTGTTTTGGTCCAACACAAAGTCCATACTGTTGATTTCTGTCACTCTGAGGAACCGGTCTGGAGAATACAACAGATTTATGGCTGTTTGTGATGGAAATTTATCATTATTATTTTTCCAGACCAAATAATGAAAATATAACATCGATATAGTAAATAAGTTGCAGCCTTTCACAGCAGCTCAGTAATTCATTCAAAATGTCAGATAGAATCAGATCAATTCAACATTGTGTCGTGTCATTTGGAGCAATTAAAGTGATTTAAAAAAAAATAAAAAAGATGTAAACATTTAACCTTTTTTTGAACTTGAACTTTTTTTAATCATCACTGTAAAAAAAAAAAATTAAATATTATGACCAGGGTTATTTTAGTTCATATTCTTTAAATCAAGATTACATTCTGTTTTGTTTTAATGTTTGTGGAGTAATTCTAATTTATATTTAAAAACTTTTTTTTTCCTTCTTGAGTTTTTCTGAAAAAAAAAAAAAAAAATCTAATTTTATCTGTTTTTTTTTTTTTAAATAAACAAAAAACTCTAAAGGTAACTCAAGGTCACTTACTAGTTTTACTTTCTCAGAGCTTTAATTCTGGTTTCCAAGGTCTTCCTCAATGAACAAGGATTACTCAGGTGTCGCCCCCTAACTCCATCTGCTGAGGAAGACCACTGTTGTAATGGAAAGTCCTGGAAAATGCTAATTTAGTTAACGTTAACAAAAATAACTTTGGTCATTACACCCACACTGAAATAACTTTTGTACGTTTGTAAATGAAAAGATGCAGTGGACTGAAGTACAGATACGATGAACAGCTTTAGTCTCATGAGTCGAAAGCAAAAACTAAAGTGAAACAGGCATAATGTGAATTCTACAACACAAAACACCTACGGAAGCCCAGAGTGGATATGGTTGCTCCTATTTTTCTAGGCCTGTAATCCTCAAACTTTATTATCTCAAGGAAACTGTTTTCTCAAGATCATAATTAAAAGTCATTTTCTCAGGAAACTAAATCATGTTTTATTGTCCAAATTTTCCACAGAAAACTTTTACTAAACTTAGTCCCAAACTTTGCCAAAGTCCTAAAAGACTATATCTTTACTTTATGTGCACAAGATAATGACTTATGCAAAGAAGATAATGCTAAGGTTAAAAAATAAACAAATAAAAAAAAAAAATCAGCAACAAGATAACAGGCCGAAAACATAAACTGCAACAATGGCCCCTCTGAGCTTCCGTAAAGAGAGATTCCTTTTTATATTTTCCTATTTTTTCTCTTTCAAAACACCAACCAGGAAGACTGCATACTGTACATTCAATACATTAATTTACAATACATTATTTCTATGGGCAACCAGTGGATTGCATCCCTACAGTTCTAATATAAATACACGCTTTCTTCTTCTATGGTACTTCAGATGCATTTGACAGGGTTATTGACTGAATCAGATAATGATTAAGGCACTATATCGACCTGTTTATGCACAGATAGGAACAACCAGACACATCACCTTTGCTGATGATACTGTACTCTTCATGCATTATTGCTTATTGATGAATAACTGTGGTTACTGCATGTTTCTAAGTGACATCAGCTGGTTTTCTGCTTGCAGTTAATATGCAGCGTCACCTGCGGAGCATCGGGAACATCATATATTCCCTTCAGACTCTGACGTTTTACCTTTAACAAGCTTTGTAATGAGGTGAAAGCATCTGATGTGCAACCAGTACAAAAAACATGACGTGCATTTAAACATCAAGTCTGCATTTCCTCTCTGTCATCTGTTTTTAGGGTAAGGGCTTTGTTGTCATGGGGTATTAACAGAAATGACGATGACAGTGTCAACAAAGTTTGCACTTAATGAGTAAAAACAGAAGATCAGCATTTTCTCTTGCTGCTTATTCTTCAACTGTCTGAAAACTACAATATATTATATTAGCATATGGTCTGAACTATATTCCTTTGTTTTCTTTAAGTCTCAATATTTTTGATATTTCGCTTTCTCACAATCCCACAGTAATTATTTTATAATATCACACATTTCTTAATGTTGCTGCTCATGTTGTCTTTAGTTAATGACATTTGATATCACAGGCTAATTCAAATTCCCTGAAACGTCCCTGCATAATATTCCTACAGACTGAAATAAGACTTTGGGTACATCCAGACAACAACAGTTCACACATAGATTCCATAGTGGACGTTGTAGTCGCTCTCCAAGGGTCGTAGAAAAAAATATAGGTGTGAAAATCTCTGCATGTGATTGATTAATCCATGCTAAACGTAGCACATAGTTTATTCATAAATAAGAGATGATGTTTTTGTTGTTGTTTTTGATCCAAGCTCCAGTACTGAGGGCAAAATAATTTAATCATACAAAAAAAACCACATAGTTAAGGTTTAAAGATAGATAAGACTTCCAGAATATACATTTAGATTCAGCACAAAGGTGGAGAGTGATAATTCTATTTAAGTACATTTTACATAATGTAATTGATTTTATGCTGCATTTAATAGATAAAGAACAGGTGAGTCACTGTTGGCCAATGTACAGTTTTCATATTATATAAATATCATGTAGGGCCGCAACTAATGATTATTTTGATTATCAATTAATCTTCCAATTATTTTCACCATTAATTATTTTGTTTTTAAAATGTCAGAATGTAGTAAAAGGTGCCTGCTATAATTTCCCAAAGCATTATTTAAACTGTATAGTTTTTGTTTGAAAAATAAAAAATTTACATTGTAGAATGTAGATTTTTTTCCAATTAACTAATCAATTAACTGACTAATTATTGCAGCTCTAGAATTGTGCATTAAAAATCTAATTTGACAAGAACAGTGTAATTTACACTCTGTTGTTATTTAATGGCTTTTTAATATAACCTCCCACTACTTTTACTTTGAAGGTTCAATATTAGAGTTGTTCCCATGAATATATCTTTGCTGAACACTTAGTTTATCAACCCATGAACAGATTTTCTCATCAATATTATCTGGGGTCAATAATAAAGTATCTATAACTGCAGGTTAATGTCGTTGTTGAGTTGTCATGGCAATAACTCCTTCAGCTGCAACTCTCTCTCTCTCTCCGGCTCCTTGTGTAGATTTTCTCATGTTAAGTAGGATTGGTGTCATAGTTTCATAGTCCTGACTGACTGTTGTGAGGCCGACGTTTAAGCTTCTCCTCTGATGAGTTCACAGAGGAACCTCGGGATGGATGAAGGTAATTCAGATGTGATGGCGTTTAATCTCAGCAACACACACGTTCACCTTCATCCTTCCCATCGTGTGGAAATGTTTTATAAATGGCAACAAACACAGGAAACAGGAAATGGCACAGCTGCATGTGCAGCCGTCTGAGACACATGGAGATTGAAACTGATCGGGATCAAAGATTTATTTTATCAAAAATAGATCACAATTGAAGTCAAAATAAACATGGCAATGAACAATAACTGGGAATAAAAAACAGAAAGAGGAAAAATCATGATGCATTTTACTTCCACTCTGGAGTTCAGAGAGTCACTCACTATTGCTTTTTCTTATTTTTGCATGAAAATGAGACAATTTGGTGAGAAGCCTGAACTGAACTCTGCAGCTGATAATGAAGCATGAAAACGTCCTCCCAGATGTAACCATGGATGTTACATGCAGTGAATATCAAGTGATGGTTAAATATGCGGAAGTCAAGACAAGTCTCTCTGCACTCACAGAGGAAATGCGGTACTATTATTATTATTGCACATACAGTATGCAGAATACATTAATCATCAGGAGTAATGCCCAGTGACAGCTCATCAGTGCCTCTGTCAAACACAAATCTCCCTCGGCTGTTTTTATGTCCAAGCAAAGCAGAATTACAACAAGACCAAACTGCAGAGTTGATGCTGGGGTTTTGATGGATACAAGATTTTACAGACTACCAATGTTTTATGATGATGATGAAGATGATGATGAGAAAAAGTTCATGTTTTGGGAAGTATTTTTGTTTCCAAGTCTGATGAAAAGATGGATCCGTTTCATTTCAGTCCAGAATGTGTTTAACTTAGCTTAGCATAAAGTAAAACTGGCACATAACATAAAACCTTGTGTTAGCCTAGCTCAAACCTTCCCACGACTTCAGAGCTGAACTTTTAGTCCTACATCACTACAAGGACAAAACTTATGAGATGCTAACTGTTGGTAAACAAACAGCTCTGATGCTAACTGCGGCTAAAACCACTTCATTTTTTACATTTCTATGTAGCAGTTTATAGTTTACATCCAAATTTATGTGTAGCTAATCTTAAACCACTTTTATCACAATGTTTGTTAGCTCCAATGCTAACTGCACCTAAAACCGATTTCTTGTTTTTACATTTTTGTTTCTGCACAATTTGAATAAAAACCTTTTCTGTTGTTGGAGTCTATATTATTTCATCTTTGATGGAGCTAGACTAGTTTCCCCTAATTCCAGTCTTTGTGCTAAGCTAGGCTAAATACTGGATGTATCTGAAACTGACATCCATCCGAATACAAAATAATTTCCCAAAATGTCAAACCATTTCTTCATGTTGTGTCTAATTACAGGGATTAATTATGAGCCCCAGAACCGTATTCTCCGCAGTTAATTGAAGAACCGTATTTTAGACCATTGGTTGATATTAAATTCAATTAAAACCTCAAACTAATAAATTGTTAGGGTTTGCAGTTTTTCTTTTAAACAGGCTGACCCATTCCACCCACTGTATTCAATGGCAGAAACCCTCCGCAGAACATTATTGCCCTTAAATCAACAATTAATTAAAAATCACTCACATTCACTCACACTCGCTTTGAAAACTTTCACAAATAAATTAATAAAAATGTGCAAATTAATCAGGCTCTACATTGCTTTGCTTTAGTCAGGCTGGATGACATATAACCCCAGTTAGTATGATACATTTCTTCTAGTGTTTTTTACCTTATTTTTTGGACTTCTGTAAGTTATTAAATGGCAGTTTATAGAGCATTTGGATGTATTTAATTGCACCAGATAGTTACAGAGAGGCATTGAAAAACTCAACCCAGGTCTGATGACTATGTTCAGATAATGGAGGGACACCGACGTCATTCGGGTGTTAAAGCTTCTGTCATTAATGAGCGGACACTGAGGTAGATGTTATTGATAAACAGATATTACAGCATTCTGATCAAAAACCCAAACACAATCAGAAACATTCAGAATTGTTCAAAAAAAATCAGATGTCTGCGATAAATGCGTTCCAACTGTCTTTTGTCCTAATTAACCAGCACAGACATTCCTCTAAGGGGCAGCAGATTCTTTTTTTTTTTCGTTAATTAAAGTGTTTTTTCAGCAGGCAGACGTTTTCATCAGAGCTGCCCACTGGAGCTGCTTCGTTTTCTTTACCAAGGCAAAAATGAACAAAAAAAAAAAAAATGAAACACAATAGCAAAAATGTTAAAAATCTACAAAATAATTCACGAGGTTAACCGATTCCTCTCCATATAAAACATATACAGTATGATACTTTAAAAAATAGAGATTTAGAAATCAACTCCACGAGTCAAACAGAATTATTTGAATCAACTTGATATCGATGAGTTGTGGTTGATGTTGTTGTTGTTGTTGTTCCCATATTTCAGATTAGCAGTGCTGGGTTGAGCCGTCAACACAAAAGCCAAACTTGTTTTCTTCTGTTTACATGCTCTACTTTCCAAGCATGCAATAATATGTTTTGGTTTGAATATGATATGCGACGTACAGACAAGGACGTACAAGTTTCTCTACAGCAAGAGGAGCAGTCTCCCGAGAAACATCTACTCGTGACTATATGGACGACTCCGTTAGCCAGCAGACATGTTGCAAATATACGTAGCATCGTGATGATTCAAGTAACGTTTGTCGTACCTCAGAGTCCCACTGTAGCTTCGCTCTGTGCAAAAATCAGTCAGGATGTCCTCGTGTAATGGAAAGGCGTCTCATAGCTCCGTGTTTCCTATGAGTGTCAGTGTTTTCAACCAGAGTTTGTTTTACTTCACCTTCGTCAGATGAAGAAGAAGAAGAAGAGGAGGAGGGAGATAGTAGCGGGGATGTCGTATGTACGTCTTTTGGTTTGACAAGGCGCCATGAAGTGAGGGACAAGCAGAGAGGAAGAGCAGCTCGTTGTTCTTCCCCTGGAAAAGAAAAAGAGAAAACACTGTTGTTCAGTATCAAAGTACGTGAATATAAATAACATGTGACACTGAGGTGTCATGTCTATGTATCTTAAGCTTTTCCTGTGTCATTTAATGCTGTTTTCCTTGGGGTTTCATTTGTAGAGAAATGACGAGGCGTCAAATGATACGCAGAAAGCAAAAAATGTGTAGTGACGCAAATTCATTTAAGGATTTGGTGATATCACACTGGGTAACAGAACTTTTTACTCATTTATAGAGAAAACTTTATATCTCCGTCTCAAACCTGTGATCATTGTGTGGCTCAGTCCCACTCACACCGTCCCCAACAAATGCTCTATTGTTTTACCAGTTTTATGAATTCACTGAGCATGAGGTGTGTTTTTAAAGATTAATGTCTTCAGTGGGAACCAATGAGCTCAGAGCTGAGAGCAGACAGAGGAGGGAGGTCACACTCTGGGCTTGAGTCTGCAGATGGAGTTTCCTGACAATAAGGAAAATATAGTATAGCATTCATGAACATCAGTTCCATCTCTGTGTGTCCAGGATGTTTAGCCTAGCTTAGCATAAAGACTGGACCAAGGGGAACTCTTGAAGAGAAAAGACACAGCTTCTCACAATTGACAGCTGTTTGATTTACAGGATGTAAACTCTGTCAACCTGCTTCTGATTTTTGGAAAGTACCAGCAAATGTTAAAACTACATAAACCAAACTTCAGTGTACTTAATGCTACTTTTAGTTTTCATCTGGACACTGTGAAACTTAGTCAGAGACACAAGGTCGTAGAAAATTAAATGTATCTGTGAAAAACTGATTTCCTTCCTTTTTATACAAAAATAATAATAGCACCCACAACATACACACTGTGACCATGAAAGGACTCACAATCTGTGCACTAACATCTATATACTCCTCTTTCCCAGTCCCACCATCAGCCACACACACACACACACACACACACACACACACACACACACACACACACACACACACACACACACACACACAATCCAGGCCATCTTCATCATCACAGTCACATGCTGAGGAAGCAAAGCCAAGGACAGGACAAACCAGCAGCCATCACTTCCTGTTTATTGTGTCTTGATTGTGCACACAGAGAGCAGCCGAGCTGTACAACAGGACCGAGATCACAACACTGACCAAACTCGTTAACGGTCACCACAGCGAAGACGTCAGTAATTATGTGGACGCCTGAAAAATGAAGTCCGAGAACAGAATAATAACATTAATTCAAGTGTTTTTCGAAGAGAAAATCCAGCAAAATCATCGAATGTCGTTTGATTACATAAATATCTTATAGACGCCGTGAGGGGAACTTTCTGACAAGTGAATTTTATCAAATTGTTCCCTTAATTTGCTAATTCCTCCCCTCAAATTACTCAATTTGTTCACTTGAATTAATAATTAACATCTTCCAAATGCCTAAATCTTCTCAATTGACTTTAATCTGGCGTCATCATGGGATTTCAAATATGACACAACCACCAGACAAAAACATGTATACAGTACGTCCATATACACTGTCTCAGCCCAAGACGAAACCACAGGAAGGTCAAACAGATCTGTCTTTGAGGGATTAATACGTAAAATATCTGCACCATATCTCAGTAGCACAGAACTAGAAAGCATCATTACCTGTAATAAACAGAACTGGCCCCTCTGATCTTACATCACATCCCTTTATTGACCCAGGTTAATCTCTGGTGTCCGCTATGGACACCGGTGGGAAGCTGTTTGCAGCCACAGACGGTGTAGGAACCGTCCTCCAGACAGGACGTGATGAGTTGAAACAGGACAAGCTAGCAGCCGGTGAGCTGGACCATAAACAGAAGCAGTCAAACCAGCTGTGTACTGCACGTAATTTGTAAAATAATCCAGTGAAACTGCTCTGTGCGTTTTGTCGAGCTTCACTTCACTCCAGCAGATTCTGCAAGGTATTATCAGCTGGCATCTGTAAGCATGGCTGCACATTTTCCATGTAGTAGCCACTAAAAATAGACTGTTCTCCAGGAAGCAAAAGTAAGGGGATATCAAGTAATATGTCAAAGGGATGTAAAGAATATTCCACAGTTATTGAAAAATAATGGGTCACATGGGCTAATTATTTTTTAACTACCACAGGGGACAGAGGCTTATCTCACTTGTACCATAGCAGCGCTTTGCGCTGACCCGACCTTAACCCGATCCTAACCTAACTTTAATCTGATTCTAACCTGGTCCTGAACTGACCCTGACTGCATCGAAACCAGATCATAACCCGATCCTGACCTGAGCAGAACCCTATTTTAACTCGACTTTAATTTGACCCTGACCTTGACCTTGACCTTACCTGCACCAAAACCTGATCATACCCTGATTCTAACGTGATCGCGACTTGACACCTTCATCCCTGACTTGACACTAACCTGGACTCAACGCAACCCCATCCTGATTGACTTCACCGTATCCTAACCTGTCCTTCAGCTGACCCTAACCAAATCACGACCTGACCCAGATCTGATCCTAACCCTGCCTCAACCTGACTTTAAGATGATCAGAATCGGATCCAGACCAGACCTTTACCTTACCAATGTCAAATCATGAGCCACAAAAGAATTATTTTGATATCCAGCCTACCTCTCACACACACACACACACACACACACAAATACACACACACATAAACAAATCCAAACTACTTCCCAGATCCTGTTGCTTCTTTTGCAGGTTAAAATAAAAACATGATACAAACTTTATCAACCAAAAACAAGGTTCAACCAAAGCCTCAGATTTCAGAGTTAACAAGAACCGACCTTCAAACCACATCAGCTCCCAACAGGCCTGGGTTCAAGTTTCACAAGTTTATGTCACTGAGCAGCAATCAAAATATATGTACAGCAAACAGTGGCCCCTGGACCCAATGTGGCCCCCCAGCAAAAATATTAAGGACAAAATCTTCATGTGTAAACCTGCATCTCCTTTTTCTACATATAGTTTAATAAAAATAACTTTACCTAAAAACTACATTCATGAGCCTGAATTACAACAGTGTAAACAGTGTGTAGTGTAAACCACATGATGTTATGTGGATGTTGTGGTCCCGTCACTATGGTAACCACGGCTCAGCAGCTGCTGTCAGTGATAGTTTAATGTTGCGCTGGTCAAGGTCTTGTGCCTGTAATTCATCAAGTGTAAGTGACATAAGCGTCTGTAAATAACCGCGACCTTCGACCTGAATGAACGCGTCACATGAGGACGGTGGACGGACTCCACGCCGGCAGGTTGGACAGTGTTTGGAGCAGGGTGGTGCAAGTTCACACGTCACAGGAGCTGCATCAAAGTTATTGAAAAATAATGGATGAGATGAGCTAATTATTTTTGATAAACACATGGGGCTTATCTCATCTATACCACAGCAGATCTCTGCACAAGTGTCACAGGAAACCCGATCTGATCCTAACCGGACCACACATAGACTAATTCTAACCTGAACTTTACTCGATCTGAAATCAACTTTAATCTGACTCTTACCCAACCTTAACCAAATCGTAACTCTGCCCTAATCTGACCTGACTTTAAACTAAACAATTTAGAATTTACATCTGTCCCAAAAATTGAACTAGGTCAGACAGAAATATTTAATTTCAGATGTTTCAACGGGTGACACACCAATCTAAGATTTGAACCACCGACAGTGACAACGACGGCCTTTAGACAGATTCTTTAGGTCTAGAAAGTTGGTCGACGGGCTGAAGGACCAAGAGATAACAAACAGGAAGTGAAAGAGAGAGACTGAACCTGTCAAGTCTCTGTCAGAACAGGGACAGTATTTTATGACGGCGCTCCAGAGGAAACTGAGCGAGCAGTTGCCAAAAAGACGCCCATCGGCTGAAAAGGTGAGAGAGGATCAGGAGCTGATCCAGGAGCTGAGGACTGAGAGGGATGCTCCATCAGGAACTGGAGGAACTGACCTCAACCAACCTCCAGTTTGTCACCAAGCTGAGGGCTGAGGAAGAGTCAGGCCATCCATCTGACATATTACCTCCACACTGCTGTTTTTGTCTGCGCCTGTTTGTCTTTCATGAAGTGGAAAAAGGAGTGGGGGGTGGGGGGGGGGTGTAGGAGGGTGGGGGTATAACTCACTGCGGGCCACTTGAGGCTTCGGGACAGATTCCCACAGCAGTGACAAAGACGCTAACAATAGCTGTCAGAGTGTAACTCTGCCCCGTCAACAGCAGCAGTGTCATCCAAGGGGAAACCTGTTTACCTCCGCCTGCATCGGCTGCATATGTTCAGAGAGGACACGCAGGGCAGCAGGAGGAGGGAGGGGTGACTTCACAGGGAGAGATTTTGACCAAGAACCCTCCCAGCGGGGACACAGTCAGTTAGCGCGATGCTGTCATGTCTCCTGCTCTCAGTCTGACATGAGATGCTGCGTTATGTAACTGTAACATGGTAGATGTGTGGTGGGAGAGGAGCCCCTGCTTCATACAACACGCTCCAAACATGATTTATTTTCCTACACGTCACCTTCACACTCACTTCCTGCCCAGGAACAAACAAACAAAAAAAAAAAACAGCTGAGCGGCTGAATCCTGACCCGCCACCAACGACTCCGAGCTGCACAGGAAAAGACCTGCGACGGTCTCATCCTGATCCAGATCAAACTAGGCCTCGTTATAACTGAGCGGACACTGATGCATCTATGAATTTAAACTGTCTGGAATATCTGATGGTTATTTTGAAGGGTGAAACAATTAATGTAGAAAATTATTGACACATCTGACAATACACTTGATTAAATAGTGTTTAACGATGATTTTGTTTTCTTGCTTACTTAATATAAATATGTACGTTTTACTAATTTAATCAAGTTAATTCTAGTGAGAATGTCCAATTTTAATTTCCAGACATCAGAACTTATAAACATGAGATTCTGAAGATCCAGTGACTTTATGTCTTTGACTTGAAATAAATTAACTACTGAGAGTTTTTAAAGAAACAAAACTAGAATATTAACAGACTTCCCAGAATGCATTGTTAAAACTCTCCAGAGACTATTATTTTTAAGTCTTAAATACATGCAAAGACAAGTCATACACGTACACTGATTGTTTAATAAAGTCACTGGGAGCAGCCTAATGTTGACTTTGCACTGACTCAGGTACAAAACATCTTCAACATTATTTTTCATCACTAGGATCTTTGTATGAACTTTACTTTGCTGGACAAGGTACAAAATAAACCAGGACTACACTTTAATATAGAGGAGAAAATCCTGTTTGGAAACGTTTTTTCTAAAAACAAATAAACTGTGGATCTGTTGTTTCTTGAGAGCGGAGTCCGGGGTGAAGCTTAACAAGCTTCATATCAAACACCTGAGTCAGCCATCGTTAGTCAGAGCAGGAGCACCTGGTCTGAGGAATGTTATAAAGGCTGCAGACCTCAGAACAAATCCCGGAAGAGAACAAACTTTCTTTGTGAGAACAGTTGTTGTTGCTGGTTGTGACTCCACTGACAGACCGTGTGAATCTGAAGTTAAACTGGAGGAACTAGTTAACTCCAGACCAGGTTAAATCTGGGACCATTCAAAAACATGTCTGAAAAAAGCCAAAATGAATTAATGTAGTTCCATCCATTACTAGTCAGAACAACAGCCAAAACTACAAGTGTATTATTTAAAATTTTTAAAGGGGGATTCTGAACTGAAGGAAAAGCCTTAGCTCATCCCTCATCCCTCATCTAGCTGCAGCTGATCAAACCTGAGGCAGCAGCTGTATGTGTCCCCCTCACAGCTGCAGCAGCTGCTGCCACCTGCAGGCTGACAGCGGTACTGCTCCTCTGTGACACAACACAACCTTACGGGGACTTTCATGATTATTTCACCTGTCAGTTGAGTCAGTATGAGTCTGCACATTCACAGCATCATCCCGATTAAACACGAGTCAACAAAGATCAGGATACTGTTGCTACGGTTTCGCCTGTTCTGTTTCAACTGTGGAAATTAAAGGTTTCAGTTTCAAGGAACAGAGCTGCAAAACACCTCAATTTAATGGCATTTGTTCAGTGTAAAGTCATTTCTATGTATCACTTAGTCATAACAACAATATTCTCTAAATAATAATCTTTTTCTGCATCTCATTTAACCGAAAATATGTATTTTAGAGAGCCCTGGTGTAAACAAACTCAGATAACATTAACTTAGATTAAAAACAGAGATAAATCTGTATGTAAAGTGGGTGATGATGCAACAACAAACCACTCAACCACCGTGACACACCAAAAATAACAACCCTTGAATCCACATTAGACCTGAAACAGTCTTAACTAACTTAATGAATGCAGCAGCCTGAAAACAACAATCCCAGTATAAAACCATTATTATTCTTAAACACTTTAGATTACATCATGATCATAGTCTCATCTAGAAGAAAACTCTTTGTGCTATGAAAAAGTGCAGATTAGTCCAACTGATAAAATTAAATGTACAGCGGCATAAACATTGTGTTTGTTAAATGTAAATTTGGACATCTAATCTCTCCCATTCAGACTTATTTATTGCTTATGACAAAAAATGTCACCACAATGTCTATTTTGTAGCTGTTCTGGGGCTTTCTATCGTCTTTTGAAGTATATTGATGTTCCCTAGTTATCATGGAGCAGTTTCTGAGCATTTTAAGAATCTCTCTTTCATTTTTGGCTCAAAAAAATAGCTAGGATGTATTAATACATTATGCTTTAAGCTTAGGTTTTCCTTTCCTATAGTGTTTTGGAGTTTTTTATGCATGCTTATGGTCTACAAAGTCACAAGACTCAAAGTATACACCAAAGAAAGTAACTGTCAGACTTTGCCACAGGAATGAGTCATAAAATCTGTAAATTAGCACTTCCTGTTCACTCACCCCAAAGTCTCTACAATATAAAATACATCAGTAAATACCTCGGTCCTGATTTATTTACATATTTACGTCTGTTTAAATAAAAAAGGCCAGTTGCTAATAAGCGTCCAAATGAGACTACAGAGGTTGACTGGTATGTTAAACGTCATCACGTTAAACATAAAAACCTATTTACTCACCAATCCGCCTATACAGTAAAGTAGGCTTCATCAGTAAAGATTATCCTGCTGAACAAAACAGCAGTATCATAAACTGTTGTTTTGTCACAGTTTATTTACCAGAGTAATCCAGGAAAAATCCCTTTGGCTTTTTGTCAAGGGAACCAGAGTGATGCTAACATCCGGGTTAGTCTAGAACATTACGTAATTCTTGCGGCACTCTATTGACGTCAGTACGTCCCTCAGTGCCTCCCACCTGCAAGATGGATACTCCCTGTAAGCTTGGCGCGCACTACAGCACACAACTACTAACAACGAAGGCCAGGAAAGTTTAAGCTTTGTAACCAACTGCCTGAAATCACCGACTGTCTCCTCTGACAACGGCAGAAACACAAATAACTCTGAGGCCGGAACTAATTTTTTACCAAGTTTCCCTCCACTGTTTCAACTGAGAGCCCGCCACTTTAAGAGTTCCGTTTTAAAACGCTGGATTTTCGCAACGGTTATTTCTGAAGGACGGAGCAGTGTGGAACAGCGGGCTCACAACCAGTAAGTCTGGATTATTATTGTTTTTATGGTGCAGGCACAAAGATATACATGTTTAAACGTTGGTCAATATTGGCAAGCTACACCTTGTTAACCAGTAAACTAGCAAGATGGCGGAGCGTTGGTGACTCCCTACCTGACGGTTCCTCGATCATTTGTATTCCTTTAGTCCATAAGTGTCCACAGATCAAAAACAACAACCCGGTTTTTCATGAAAGTATTCCAGGTTACGAATATTGTCACGTGAAGTCCATTGCAGACTGTCCAGAGAGTTTTTTCGCGGCACTTCTTTCCTCGTTTCTGTCGTTTCCCTTCTGACTGCCTGAAGTGGCCACAACCGTTTCTTTACAACTGCCTGAGAGTGGGGACGTGCGAACGTGTAGTGCCGGCAGGCTGACCAATCAGAGCACACTGGGTTCTGCGCTCTGATTGGTCAGCTTCAAAGGAGGGAAGGGGATCTTAAAGAGACCTGAGCACAAACAAAGCGCTTCAGACAGTGGTTGAATAGAGTATAGTATAAGAAAAACAATGTCTTTTTGGAACATTGGAGCATTTAAATCATTTTTAAAACACCAAGAACACGATTAACACTAACAATAGCCATAATATGTCCATTACAAACTTCATTCTTGACATTGGTAATGGAAACCTCACCTCAAGGTTCATCTAGTCACTGTTTTGGAGTTTTCAAATGTATTATGTAATCTTCAACAACAGAAAAATGTTTTATTATATATAAAAACTATTATATATAGTTTTACATCCAAAAATGATCTGAATTTTTAAATTTGAGCAACTTGATTTGTGTGTGTGTGTGTGTGTGTGTGTTTGTGTGTGTGTGTGTGTTTGTGTGTTTTATTTAGTTGTGTGTGGGGGGGGTTGGTATGTGAATAGTTGCTGGTTTTACTATTCTATGATAATACACTTAATATTTTGTTTTTTTTCCATGTTGGCAAGAAAAAAACAAGCAATTTTATTACAGCAGGCTCTGGAAAATTGAGGAATGAGAATTCCAGCCACGATCAACATATTTCATCGATTTAACTCATGCAGCTTCTGTGTCGACTGAAAATGACATCAGTGGAAAAGAGATATCACTGGATATTGCCTGGAGAGAGCTAAACAAAACAAAATAAACCCCCTCCTGCATGTAAATCACATGAACACATTGTCTGAATGAGGAAAAAGGTAAAAACAAAAGGGCGTCTCAGTCTGATATGAAGTTATACAAACATCACGACTACATTGTAATGTATAAACTTGTTCTGGGTGTCTGAATGTAGTTTTATGCAGGTGTAACTCACCTCTGTTTGAACCAGCCCTCCAGTGTTGTGGTCTGATGGTCGTCCATCTGTCTGTCTGACCATGACTCAGCAGTTATACTCCATCCATCAGGCCTCCATCCGTAATAATCCAACAAACAGGATTGTGAACATGTGGCCTTCACAGTGAGAACGTCTGTTGTGACGTTGGGATCTTTTTATTCCATCAGTTTGTTAAAAACATTCCCCCTTATTTTCCAGCAGGTTGGGTTGAATAATTCGTCCCTGGAGTCCAGATGAGTCCAGATGAGTAAAGAGCTGGAAACCTCAAATACAACAGGGACCTGTTTTTCCTGTGCAATGAATTATAGAGTTCTTAATCTAACAGAAACTGGTCAGCTGTGTTTGCAAAATACAGGGTCAAGAGTTCAAATTATGACATTTTTGATTCAGCAGTTTAATTTATCAAGTAAAAAA